>NW_027271776.1:0-234773 GCF_040938485.1 Diadema antillarum | reverse complement strand
TAAGCATAAAGCAAACTAACAAGTGGGGGAAAAGCTTATCATTACATGTTACTGTAAATTGAAATCCTTTTTCTGACAACCACTGATGTTTTGATGTCAAAATCAACCGATGTGAATTGAGATTGAAGAGTTCAAAGTTTAATTGGTATTGGTTTTGATACGACACCAAATTTCACCTGTACGTCCCTGTCTACATTTGGCAAGTTATGGCCTGGAAAAAGACATCGCAGTACCATTACGAAGGGGAAAATATCAACATAGTACTAGACAGCAAGTGTTAGACTGTCACAACAAACATGAATCATTCCTTAAAACTTGTTGGACGACGAAGGTGCGTGCTGATATCTAGCGATTTCCCAGCAAAAATCTGAGTAGTTCACAAATCTGTGAGTGTGGGTCATTAGGCACGAATTGATCAACAGCCCACCACGTATACCGGATAGGAGGGTGCTTCCCCCTTTTATCGGATCAATGAGAAAGATGGAGCTTTACTGGTGATGGATTTTTTTTTTTACGTGAGTTAAAACATAACTACAGTATATCTTCCTATATATAAATTCATCATAATAGGCCTGTATGAGAGAGAGGGTGGAGAGATGATTTCTGTACCCGTGTGTGAAGGAGAAGGTGGTTAGAGCGAGAGAGATGAACAGATACATAGATATATACATAGACATAGAGAGAGATATATAGATAGACATATTTGTGTGTATGTGTGTGTGCGTGTGTGTGTGTGTGTGTGTGTGTATGTGTGCGTGTGTGTGTGTGTGTGTGCGTGTGTGTGTCTACATATAGCGGAGGGGGGGGGACAGAGAGAGAGGGAGGGAGAAAGGGATACATGTTGGTCTATACATGATTGGTGATGTGACGTTATAACGTTGATCACCGTTCATTTCTCTCCCCTTCTCTATCTGTATCTCTCACTTTCTCTTGCTGTTGTTTTTTTTTTATACTTCTACTTCTTTTCTGTGGGTGTGGTGTCCTCAGTCCGGCTGAGCCGTGGATTAGATACGCTCATCCACTTCCAATCCGATGTTCTGTGCAAACACAAAGCGTGAAGCGTTTTAATCGATACGATGACCTTCACCGTCCATCCACGCCCGAGTGGTGACGTCTTCAACTCACAAGAAAAGTAAATACCGGAATGTCCATTGTTTCTCTGCGGAAAACGGTGATCAGTGAGACAGCTTTGTAGTGACATAGCGAGAGAGAAAAGGGAAAAACGGGCAAACAGTTTTGGTGCTGTACGAAGACCTCCCCCCCCCCCCCCCCCCCCCCACGTTCGTAGATCGTAGCTCTGTGGCGTAACGCAGTGGTGAGATCTTGGGGTACAGCGCGAGAGGTTTGGTAGCACCACGGCCTGGTAGCACCACTTTCGATCGTCCGAAGTTTACTTGGCAGATTCGCAGGTGCGCTGCGTGGTGTGTCACCTACCCCGCGCCATGTGTCGGCCTGTTGACTTCGGAAAACAATGCGACACTAAACGCCAGTTAGCGGCCTGCATCCACGCATGTTTATCTACAATCGTTGTTAAACTGGAACATGTCCCGTGACATTGCTGTGAACTGTAGTGTAGTTGCACACACGTAGGGACCAACCGGTGAATATTCTATTCTAAAGTGATCGAGGTGTTTGTATACAGATGGAAGCGGTGAACAGAGCTACTATTACTTATCACATCCGGGTAAGTGTGCTCTTTTAGTCAACAAAATTGGTAACATGAATATAGGTCATACTGATAAAAAGCTCTTGATCCCTTAAATCACAATCATGATGAGGGTCAGTTATTATTCGTGCACTATGATGTGATAATGTACCTCGTATAGAATGCTGTCGCAACTGTAAGTCATTTCTTTTTATTAAGGTGGTAGTAATAGTTCTATTGTTCTTGTTCGTGATGACTGGTGTTTCCATCCGCTGTTTTCCACGAAGCTAGGCTTTACGCACGACCAAACTGCCTCTTTTCGCCTACCCGATATGGTAGAGGATGGAACAAAACACTCTACTTGTGCTTGATTTCTAGTCAGATCATATTGATTATTATTATCACCGCAATACACAATAAAGCATTGCGATATCATTCTTATGAGCTTTTTGATTTGTCAAATGTGCCATAGGTATGTTGCGTATGAAGTAAGAATGTAGGCTATGTGTGGGTGTGTGGAAAGGAGAGGGGCTCGCGCTACGCAATCCGGGGTTTGGTAGAGATGAGCCCAATTATATCACTAAAATAAAGCACTTATTGGCTATTTTTTCGCAAGGATGGGGTGGGGGTGGGGAGGGGGGTGGGGAGGGGAGTCTAGCCATGGCATCAATTTGTATGCAGTCCGTGTAGGCATTTGTGATTAAGTCTTAGATTTCCACCATTTGGGTAAGACCTATAATTTTTTTTTTTCTGTTTGCTCCCTCAGACTTTGATTCCAACACTTCAGAAAACATTATGCATCTTCGTTCTGCTCGGTAGGGGGAAGAGTGTTAGCAGAGGCAATAATCACGCAAGGATATAGCCTTCATCAAAATTCGGCGCCAAGTTGGCTGTGTACTCGATTTACCAGTGAGTGACATCTTTGTAAATAACAAACACCTTCAGCTTTTACGAACTACACATGTCATGGTAGGCCATGCTTATAATGATTACTGTTTGAAAGAACAAGATTATATTACGCTATAAAAGAATCATTTGTTTTATTAAGGTATTTGGTATTTATGGATAATTTCAAAATGCTGGTATGGTTGTTTTGTTTTTAGCACTGCTCTACTTTCCTAAATTGGATTCGCTGGGCTGTGTCTGTTCAAAATTTTTACATCACATGTCTTTGTGTTATTATGTTCTCATATTTCACAGTGCCTATTTGCAACATGAATAAACCCGCTTTCTTCTAAATTTGTGTCAGCGGGATATTGCGCTCCGTCATGTATTCGTGTTTCTTTTTTTTAAACGTGCAACCAGGGAGGTGGTGCAACCAAAGTTTTGCTTCGCAGACAACGCCTTTATCGACAGTACAGTACATAATTCAATTTCCGTCGAAATATATTGTAAGCATACAAAACATCTGTCATATATCTTCAGTCGTTATAAACGTATTTACGGCGATATGTATGGGAATTTTATTGGACGGGTCAATTGACACCCATAAATCACTTGTGGTCCTTTTAGCCGCAGACGTCTTACAATAGAGCGCCAGTAAGATTTTCCCCAGCTGGTAATAAGGTTCGGCCAATGTCGTCGCGTTGTGTCCTTGTCCCATATCGGGCCCTTAACCTGCACTTTCACCTCACTTCATGTCGAGCCCTTGTAAAAATCATAAACACAAACTTGTACTTCTCGTGCCTGGTTATTGCGTACAATTCTGTTGCTGTTGCAGTTTTGCTTTCGGGTACTTATTTCCCCCTGTCCGAAGTTGACCACATTTGCAATGAATTAACCTATTCTCTCAAGGATAGAGCTTTTTGTTCTGAAGTTCCAGACCATTCGGGAGCTGAAAATTCCAAGAGCTATAAATCCTTTTTCGCCATTTAGAACTGTCTGATTATAGGCAAACTTCTGGAAAAGGAAGGAGTTGTACTGCATGGCTATTTCATAATAATTCATTCTCTTGTTCACAGTTTTCTTAAACGTTGTGACAATCCTCGGCACATTTATTGATGATGTATGATCTCGAATGTAATATACGCTATAGATTATATTGATTACGGTTACAGAAAGAACCTAAGAGCAGTCTTATTTCAGACTGAGAGCCAAGCTGCGTTATAGAATTGCTGATATGATTTCAGAATGCATTAGGCCTAGATATAAAATGGAACTGGGTATCCTTTGTCATATTATAAGAAAGGTGTATTGATTTGAAAGCGCTGCTTCCGGATGGAAAACTTATGATTGGTATAAACGTCTGTGCACTACAACAATAACAACAATGATAATGTACCAATGACGTCAGTCACAAATATGATTATTGACATTTGTTATTTATGAGGAATGAGTAAGGATAAGAATGAAAGTGAAGAAAATAAACAATGGAAATGTACAATGTGCTCAATATTATATTTCTAGGCGCATCAGAAATTATGATATTATATACACATACTAAGCAGAAAAAGCGTGCGTGTGTGAATGTGCGTTAGGGTACGTGTGCTGGTATAATTAGGCCTATAAGTCTCTATGTGTATTTGTGTGTGTGCGTTGTCCTGAACAAGGATTTACAACAGGACATGCAATAATAACTCTATCTACCGCTATCTCTATTTCTATCTCTATCTGTATTATCTCTATCTCTATCTGTATTATCTCTATCTCTGTATCTATATCTGTATCTCTATCTGTATCTCTGTCTGTATCTCTATCTGTATCTCTATCTGTATCTCTATCTGTATCTCTATCTGTATCTCTATCTGTATCTCTATCTGTATCTCTATCTGTATCTCTATCTCTATCTCTATCTGTATCTCTATCTGTATCTCTATCTGTATCTGTATCTCTATCTCTATCTCTATCTCTATCTCTATCTCTATCTCTATCTCTATCTCTATCTCTATCTCTATCTCTATCTGTATCTCTATCTGTATCTCTATCTGTATCTCTATCTGTATCTCTATCTGTATCTCTATCTGTATCTCTATCTCTATCTCTATCTGTATCTCTATCTGTATCTCTATCTGTATCTGTATCTCTATCTCTATCTCTATCTCTATCTCTATCTCTATCTCTATCTCTATCTCTATCTCTATCTCTATCTCTATCTGTATCTCTATCTCTATCTCTATCTGTATCTCTATCTGTATCTCTATCTGTATCTCTATCTGTATCTCTATCTGTATCTCTATCTGTATCTCTATCTGTATCTCTATCTGTATCTCTATCTGTATCTCTATCTCTATCTCTATCTGTATCTCTATCTGTATCTCTATCTGTATCTGTATCTGTATCTCTATCTCTATCTCTATCTCTATCTCTATCTCTATCTCTATCTCTATCTCTATCTCTATCTCTATCTCTATCTGTATCTCTATCTCTATCTCTATCTGTATCTCTATCTCTATCTGTATCTCTGTCTCTATCTGTATCTCTATCTCTATCTCTATCTGTATCTGTATCTCTCTCTCTATCTCTATCTCTATATCTATCTCTATCTCTATCTCTATCTCTATCTCTATCTCTCTCTCTATCTCTATCTCTATCTCTATCTCTATCTCTATCTCTATCTCTATCTCTATCTGTATTATCTCTGTCTCTATCTCTATCTCTATCTCTATCTCTATCTCTATCTCTATCTCGATCTCGATCCCTCTCTCTATCTCTATCCCTCTCTCTATCTCTATCTCTATCTCTATCTCTATCTCTATCTCTGTTTCTACCTCTATCTCTATCTCTCTCTCGATCTCTATCTCTATCTCTATCTCTATCTCTATGTCTATGTCTATCTCTATCTCTATCTCTATCTCTATCTCTATCTCTATCTCTATCTCTATCTCTATCTCTATCTCTATCTCTATCTCTATCTCTATCTCTATCTCTATCTCTATCTCTATCTCTATCTCTATCTCTATCTCTATCTCTATCTCTATCTCTATCTCTATCTCTATCTCTATCTCTATCTCTATCTCTATCTCTATCTCTATCTCTATCTCTATCTCTATCTCTATCTCTATCTTTCATGTGTTGTTTCCTCTCCTCTCTCATAACATCCACAGAAGGAAGAACTGCTGTGGCTCAGTGGGTAAGACAACGGACTTTCAATCCGAGGTCTGCGGTTCAAGTAACAATGGTTGTTTGCCCCCTGACAGGCAAGGTACTCCATCTTCAATTCTTATGTTTTTCGGATGGGACTTCCAAAATTTTGTCCCGTGGTTGGTTGCCTGCAAGCATTCCTTGCTGGGTTTGCAGTTCCGGTAAAGCAAATAAAGATACAAATTTAAATTCTTGTACTGGAAGAGCACATGTGCATTTCATCATGTCAAATTCTCGCATTGTGCTCATGTGCTGTCTTGGGTTAAGGCAATAACGGTGTGATATCGACAGAATAGAATTTAGCATGCAGGACACACATATGAAACAATTAATCTGTATTCGTTTTCGAATGTGAGGTGATAGCAAATAAAAACGAATTAAACACACAGAAGGAATTAACGAATAAACTGATGCAGTCAAATTTTTAATTAGAAAGGCCACCATAGCTTTTACCGAGTGTAGTCAATTCTACACTTTTTTTTTCATGCTTGAAAGTGAAAGAAATATATAAAGTAAGTACAGGTTACTGACCGGGCGTAAACTCGCAATCTGTGGATATAAGTAGAATCTCTACATTTCCAGTCACAATGTAATATTTACAATAATTGAATCAATGGAAAACAAATTTAGATCTGTAATACATACGGCAAGAAAAATGACTATTTGAAATGAAATTTCTGAGATTCAACTTCCTGCTTGTTCCCGTCCTATTAACGTCTGTCTTCTTCAGCACAGTGCATTTGCGTGCGTGCTTGTGTGTGTGTGTGTGTGTGTGTGTGTGTGTGTGTGTGTGTGTGCTGTCTTGATCGGTTTTAGGTACCCCAGGCCCTCCCCCACATGCTACATGATTCGTATTGTGAATAATACTGCTCTAACTGATTTCGTGTCCAAGGAAGGTGACTCAAAATGATTATTGGTGAGAAACTCATTCCAGCCAACAGGTATCTCCTTTGTTAGAGAATTTTTCTCATACTAGTAGTTATATTTTCCCCCCTTACTGCCAAACCTTATTTCCTCTTTACCCTAAGGCGCATGATCGTGCCGGTCCAAAAGTGCCAGCAGCTTTCCGAGAAATGTGATGTATTATAAATGAATACGAATCTGAATGATCATCCTGGAGGTAATCTTCCCATAGAGGAAAAGACTTTTACCCGGTAATGTATTAATGTTAGATATGAAGGAGAAAAGATGTGGTAAAGAGAGAAATGATTATAACAATGTACAATTTCCGCTCTACGGCGAGAATGTTTCCCCTGCAGGAAATTATCAAGCCAGTGAAGTTGACAATAATCAATTCATTCGTCTGATTCCGTCCTACTTCAGAGAGGAAAATTCATTAGTTTTTTTTTGATAAAAGACTTATACCAAAGGGGAAGTATTTTCGATCGAAAAGAGCCCCTCCATGTAACTTTTAATGAAAAATAGACAAAGGGGATTGCTTGATTATTATGCGAATGGCCAACGGCCAATCATCAATGTGGCAACGGTTTATAACGTCATACCAACATACATCAGGTGATGTCTGATTGAAAACCTAAAATCAGAATGATGTCATATTGAAAACCTGAAACTTTCTAGGTAGCGATACACTAATCTGCAAACTGTTCTGTTCTAGTTTTTGTTAATGTGGCTTACTTGATGCATTTTTGCATGCGAGGGAAATAAGTTGGCCAAAATGTTGCATTTGCAATACTGGTTTCTCAATAACATAACTAACTCTGATATAACGCTTGTCCCACTTGTCAATTATTAGATGTAGCTAGATTCATTTCGTATTTCACTGTGATGAATATGTCCATGAAGCGCAATTGCAGTTAATTAGTTCAGTTGGTACAAAATAGTAACACAGATTCAGAACCAAACCAAAGCAATGTCTATTGAACACGCAACATTATGCACTATCAGGAACAGAGTAAAGACATCGATACTCATTAGAGTTTTGACTTCAGAGATATGGATTTGTAGTACAACGGAATCCGGGGAGAAAACCAGAGCTTGGAAGCCAGTATACTGTATTCGCTGAGAGAGAATCTTCATAATGTAGACTGCATTCTCCCGGGAGAAAGTGCTATCCGTCTTCCGAATATACCACTTCCATTTTAGGGGAAATAATGGGAAAGGCAAATATTTCTTTCCAAACTGATTATGAAGGTTCATGTCTTTGGTCAGGCGATGTCTGTCTGATGAGAAAAGAGGGTTGGCTGTCAGACTCAATTAGGTAGGGATGAATTCCGCTGCTAGACCAGCAACGGAGCAATGCGTCTTTTGGGACGAAACTCCAAACAGTATACGGAGGTGATGTCCTTTTATATCCCCTTTTCAATTCAATTCAATATTGTTCTATTCCCATCGAACAAGAGGAGATACGTAATGCAAGTAAAAAAAGTACAAGTATATGTCCAGATAGTACAAAATGTATGTGTCGAAATTAGTGTATTGTATGTGACAAACAATGCATACTTTGAAGTAGATAAAGTGATGGGAAAGACTGACCCACTAAAAAGCAGAACATGTATAGATGTGGATCATTAGGTAAACAATATGCAAGTAACATATCCATCCATTTTTTTCTGTATTGATCAAGAGTATTGTTAGATAATAAAAGTGTACAGTACTGTCAACAGTATTTTTTCAGTGTTACTCCACACACAAGCACCCCCTCACACACACAACCACACACACACACACTCACACACACACCACAATACAATGATGCACGAAAAGTGATTTAACAATAAAGTATACGCTCCAGGTCAGCATCTGATTCTCAGGAAATTTTTATCCACAAAATGTCCTTAGTTACCACTAAGGACAGACCATAATAATGGTACCAACAGTATACAGTACATTCTGTGTATGAACAGTCCCGTCTTCAGACTTTGCCATACCAGCCAAGAGAGTACAAACAAAAACGTCATATTATACGCATATGAGCATGGAATCTTTATCCTCTAAATCTTTCACAAAGTATAAAAGGAAAAGCTTTTGTTTTGTTTTGTGTTGCTGTTTTTGTCTTTAAGGGGGGGGGGGGGGGGGGGGGGGGGTTAATAGGAGCATCTTCCTTGAACAAGTCCTCCGGGAAGCGACCAACCATGAAACTCTATACCGGTCTGTTCAGGGCGGGCACCAAAGACTGTGAGGGGACAAGATGTTATGTTTCCGTCTACCTGCGATGTGTTGTTTGCTGTTCTTGAGGCGAGATTTAGGCCCGGAGACAACTTAATCGACGACTGTTCTTCGTTTACAACCGTCTACCAGCCCGTCCATGTCAATTAAGCAATGCTTATTTCATAATCACCATAATGTCTTTACTGGTGATCTCAATATGCCTCGAGGGACACAACACTGGTAATTCATTTTCAACCTTCACATGGATTGGAAGCAAGACTGTCATACACAAACAAAATGTGTGACTTACGCTCCAATTGGTTGATAATTTTGGGAGCTACTTTACATCAAGCATGCAAAATCTGTAAAGATTATCCTGGATAAGTTGCTATATAGACTTGATACCTCCTCATGTAAACATCACAAGCAAGTAAACATAGCTACAAGGCTAGACACATCATCTCTATCGATATATGTTTTTCTTTTCTTATTTGCATGTGGTGTTGTTATACAAATAGTGTACATTACAGGGGCTTTAGTAAGAAACATCAACCAGAGCCCTGTTTCATAAAGTTGTTCGTAAAGTTACGAACGACTTACGAGCGACTGGTGATCAGTTCTTGTGGTGAATTATTGAAATTCTAGTAAGTATAGCACATCGCAACTGATCACCAGTCGCTCGTAAGTTGTTCGTAACTTTACGAACAGCTTTATGAAACACCCCCCAGATGGAACTTTGGAACAATCTGAAACATACGAGGCCAAGCCGAGTATGTTTTGGACTCTTTCAAAGTTACAGAGGTACGATTCTTGCCAGCTCCGGAGTAATGGGCATTATTTGTTTTATAAAAAGATGACATGGATCCTTGTCATTTGATAATGCTACTTATACTTGTATCTATACATTGTGCTGTAGAGAATTGGGTCTAACGCCATATAGTTTCGGCCGAAAATTAAAGTTCTGACCGTATGTCATCGTCAGTATTCGATACTTCGTGGGACAACGAACCACAGATAGTACTGTTACCTACAAGACAGAAGACACCCTTTGGGTTGTGATCCTCTTGCCATTGTAAGCACAGGACATAGAAACGCTGTAAACGCAAATAAAATGGGCACACATGAAATTATTTGCCTTTTTATGGGCTATGTAAACTCCAGCCATTATCTGTGCAAACAAATGCACACGCAGCTGCGTGAGCAATATCCGACATGGCACAGAAACTTCGGCGACCCTGATCGGTATAGAGAGAGTTCCATTTCCACTAAAGTCCGTGCATGTGCCGACTTTGGCCGCACTTAGCTGAAGGACAGAGTTCCGCTGCTTTTACTGTTTACACCGGTCAGCTGTCACTGGAGTCGGTTGTCATGGCAACTTCGGGGTAAAGGCTTTTGGATGGTGATAGGAACCAGTTCTAGAGAGACACATTGACGTCCAAGAAAGGAAGGATTTAAAATTCTGATAAATTCGCATCTGATGCCAGAAATAAAGTAGACACTGTAAATCAATGATTCACGTTAAGTCTTATTGAAAATCAATCCTCTTGTCACTATATATAAATAAATACTTATCTGGAAGATTCAGTTCAGCCTCCAGTCAAAATCTTAATCCAAAAATTTCGATTCCTTGCACAAAACAGAGACCCAACTACTTGACTTAATGTCACTTGAGATCTGTTCAATCAATTACACATCTGTTTCGTTTTATATTACTTCACTTCCAGTAATTTTCTCTCATTTAACCTAATTTTCATCATTTCATTAGACCCCATCATCAGTATACTTGATATTGCAAGACCCATACAGTATATAGACATGTACCCATGAATGATTTAAGTGTAAGAGAATTTTCTGCGACGAGCGAAAATTTGTACATATTAAATGATCGAATAAAAACATGAACCGACTCTCAATTTGAATTGATTTTGAAGGTTTTGATCACGAACAGTTAAAGATATAAACACAAAATTCCGGCTTTCATAATGACTATGTCCAGGGGATGATTCCAGACGTGATGCAACCATGATCAGCCAGAATCAATGAACTCAAATAAAAATTCGTCCCATGGTTTCTCATAATCCTCCCCCCCCCCAAAAAAAAAAGAAAAAGAAAACAAGGGAAAGCTAGGAATATACTATGTAAATTTCTCCGATATGGATTTCGTAAAGAATCCGCCTTTTACCATGTTTACAGATTCGCTTCATAGAGTTCAGTCTTGCCTCAAAATATCGTCATTTTGGCCCGCAAGCAAATTTGAATCTCATCTTCTCTGCAAGAACTAGTTCTTCAGGGGGAAAAAATCTGTTTACGAAGGCGTCTACAAGATGACTTTTATATGCAATTTTTTTTTTAACTGAAAGAAGTGTCTTATTCAATATTCCTATTCAGACAAGGCACAGTAGCTAGTAAAACCTAAATCTGCATGGAATCTGTTTTTTGAAGTATAGCCAATGGCGATAGATTATACAAACTTAAGTCGGGCATTATGGGTTTGACGGGGAATTTGATTGTAAAGCGCAAAAGTTAAGCTCGCCATGTAAAATGATATCACAAGCGTTGAAATATGGTTGCACTTGCACAAGTATTTATACTACATATCATCATGTATGCGTATATCAGAAGTGTTATTGTTCCGGCTTGATCTTCGTTCCATATCAACCATTTTCATGTTTGAAATTTAAAAATCCAAGTTTAGATTGTGTATGTAAATGGAATAGGACCTGCTCGTCGTGCTGTCATTAATGTCAATCGTGTGTGTGTATGTGTGCATTTATCTACAGGGCCCTATAGCAGTATATACAAATATTTTTATTTTTGTCCAAAGATTAATTTTATACTTGATTGTCATGTTATTTGTTTGAAATTTGAAAATCAATAGAAACATGAAAAATCCCAAAAGTGAAAACGGGGCAAGTTTTTGTAATGTCATACTAAATTAAGTTTTGGCACATCGCTGAAATCTTAGATCACTTTTTTTAAAAAGATAATACAATTTCTTACGCCGTTCAATGTGTACATACAATGAAGTGTATCTAACGGTTATATTTTATGATACGAACAAGGATTGTTGTTTTCTTACGCTTGGTGTTCCTAAAGAATGGAGTTATCCGAATTGGTGTACGTATAATAGAATAAATGCACTTTTAGATGCTAAATGAAATGTCAAATTTTTTATACGAATACACAAATAAAATCAATTCTGAAGCGGACTGAAGAGACTTGAAGTACCGCTAATCGGGAGAAAAGGGAAAAAGAAATGCCCTAAGCCAATCCTCTGATATGATTGCGCCCCGTTCACATCACGCACTTGAAAAAGACTTTTTTGAATCGTTCCCATCAGCAATAGTAGCGACATTCCATCATCTTATTGCAGGATAGGAACGAGGTAGTTTGTAATAAGGAAGAGTCCCCCTCTGAATTTCTCTCTGCCCCACTTTGAAATAGAATGTCTTGCAGATCACCCAAGATTTCCTGCCGACCGAGTCCCCATTACCGCTGTCTGAACGAATCCCTCTTAATCGCCGCCTGGAATATTCCGTTTTTCTTTCAGGCCACTAAAATCTCGCATCGATAAACGCATCTTTTAGGCGGACGGCATCTTTTGTGAAGCACTGACGAAAGGAATGCCCAGTACATGCATTCTGTTTTTGTGTTGTTGTTGTTTTTTTCATGAATTTCCAAAAAGGAATGGAATCAAACAGCTGCCTTGCTCATACCCCATTGGGTCTATTCGTTCTCCAAAAAGTCAACAGGTTCAATTTTGATTGGATGTGTTTAGAGTGTCTTGCCTTTAATGATACCATGGACAATGTATCAAATTAGTAACCATTAAATTGCGATCGGAGACCACTTGCCTTGTTAGCCGAGAAAGGATTGAAAAGTTTGGAATCCCGATGCATATTCCGGAGTAAGCAGTAAAAGTGGGACAAAGGCAACCGTTTCATGCATTTCTGAGTGTCCGTGTTTTTATTTTGGGGCTTTACTTTTATGGGTTTGTTTGTTTTGGTTTTTTTTTGGGGGGGAGGATCACAGTTTTCGCAATGCAAAATACTTCTATAGATACATTCTGAAATCAAAAGCGGTGCATACAAGGCAAATTGGTTAAATGCTATACACTAAACATGCTAAACATATAAGCTCCTTTACTTGCATAGTATAGCCTCACACTATAGTTTCAAAAGCTATTATAAAAGCAGCCTTCGTTCTTTCAACGCACAGACTCATACTGAAACCTAGATTTAAATGCTCCTGGGGAAATCTAGCATTCTTACATGCAGGCCTAAAGCTTTCGTTTTGTTGTTGCTTTTTTTTTAGCAATGACCTTTCGATTTCGCTACGTCATATCTCCTCTACAGACACATTAATATTCTCTCTGAAGACCCTTTCTTTGATTTGTTATGATATTTATGTATTGTTTTGTATCAGTAGCAGGCAGGTTTGACAGCGCCCTATAAGCACCAGTAGTTGATGAAAATGTGCCCGTTACAAGAATCCACTATCACAATACATTGTTTCTTTGGAGGGTTAGTGGATACTCGCAATTCATGATATCTTTTTCCCCCTCAAGAATTAATAAATCACCTGTTTTTACTTTGGTTCATCCGTGCTGTTCCCCCCCCCCTCTCTCTCTCTCTCTCTCTCTCTCATCGAACTGAAGGAATTATTAAGACAGTCTCGTAAACAAAGGATAAGCTCGCATTCGTTTGTGATCTATATATCATGTTTGGATCAATAAACCCATTAACCATTATACATTTATAATCAAAAGGGATCATGACGTGACTGAACGAGAAGAAAATAATGTGCTTTATAAGTCTTTATAAAGTATAATACTGCAGTATACAATTGAACTAGTTTCAAACAGTGCACTGTCGCTATCACTTCATTATCATGTACAAAATGATTTATCAAAGGGCTTACATTTCCTCTGCTGATGACGTAGCCGTCCTATTGATTTTGTTGTCATTTTAATGTAGGATTTCCCTTTTGCATATCATGGGCGGGTCCAGCCCTTAGATGATAGGGCAAAATCAATCATATATTGCGCTATATTATTCATGAACCTGCAAGCTATACGTATGGCCCTGAATCATCCATGAGCGCGCAGCACGACGCACGAGTTCGCAAACTGTACGTGACCGGACCCTCGTGGCTTTGCATGCTAATAAACCAAGCAACCGGTCGAGGCTGATGTCAGCTTATAAGTACATGATCTTTTGTCTTCATCTTTAACAGACCAGAGTGCCAATAATTCAGTTTCATGGACAATATCTTCCCTGACTATTGAGCAAGGAACTACTATAAGTTTTCTCAGTCGAATATCCACTGGTTGAATCCAATTTTTAATCATAGGCAGTTCAAATGTCCTGTAATGTCCACAATAGAATACGGGTATCAGTTTAGACAGTTCAAAATGTGTATCTTAGTTTAATAGTTTGATAAATACTTTATTTTCTACAGATCAATAAATCAATCAGCAAATCAATATACATAAGGCACAAAATCATGAACATGTGGGAAATATACAAAGTAAATTCAAAACAGAGTCGTTTGACTTGCATAAATAACGATATAAAAGTAAATTAATGATATAATATACAGTATGCATGTCTATGCAGCGGGGATTACAACAACAATTATAATTAAGAAGCGATTATGCAGAGGGCCGCCATTGTAAGCATAGCTTGAAAAGATGGCCGGCCCGAGGAAAAGCTAGGGACGTATTAGATTCATAACAATACAATACAATACAAATTCTGCTGCGAAAATTCTGCTGCGAAGATAGCAGGGGAAAATAAACTCTGATGTGTGATGGTGGTGAATGTGCGTGCAAGTGCTTGAAAGTGCACGAGGGCAGATAGGCTGGAATATAGAACAATATAATTGGTTTGCTGGAAGAGGGAACGTAAGCCTGGGTCCGAAATGTGAGTATCTGACAAAGCAGATAAAATGTCGCCTAGCCAAATAAATATCCGATTAGCTATATCAATGTTCCATTAGGGAAATCAAATGTCGAAAAGTGATCTCACAAGTCCATAGTCTTAAACAGTGCTTACTCATCTTGAAACGCGGATAAAACCATAAAAATTATGACATACACAATTGTTTTGTTTATACAGCATTTTCTTGCATGTACACTGACAGCACCACAAATCAAACACCAGTCTGCGGTGCCAAGATATATGAATTCTATTGAATCTTTTGTGGTGGTTTTCCAGGTCAAAATTCATTTCATTTCATTTTCATTTCATTCATCAAGTTTCCTCACAAATTATAACAATGTTGTATTTATTTTGTAACATACATCTACAGAGATCAGTGAAAAATACCACATATTCTGTAAATTCAGTATAACAACGACTAGAATAATATTACATGACACCAAATGAAACTAAATCAGTCTCCAGTACGTTACTTTCATATTGGATGTTTAAGATTATGTACAGGGTAACCTACATGGAAGCAGAGGCTTGTGTAGGGGTAGGTCCCCAGAAAGAAAGTCAAACACAATTAGTTACACACACACAACACACACACATGCACACACTGCACTCACGCAAATGCACTTGGACAAGCATTATCCTCTAAATAAGAGCAAGTGTTTTGTAATTCAAATGTCAGTATAGGTAATGTCCAGTTAGCAAAACCAATACCCCGCAATAGGTAAATAAGTTGTCCATAGCCAAGTCAATAATCTACACAATAGAAATTTTTGCGTAATCTCAGGTCAATGAGAGCATCACGTCGATCATAGGTAATTCAAATATCAGTTGACTTCAAAACACAGCAAAGATGCCTTTACTCAAGAATATAAGGTGCTGATGTGCATTATCAGGTGAGATGATTTTGTATTTTGCACTAAACATTGCTAAAATGACAGGTACACATTCATTTTTGAAATGCAACAATACTGTAACAAAAGTACCACAAATATGACCATCTATGGGATAATGCAAATCAGTTAAGAATCATTCTCGAGAAAAGTGTTTTTTATTTTGTATGTTTTTAGAGGAATAAAATGAATAGCCACAAGCCGGAAAATTAATTCACTCGTATGAAACATCACATGCATATGAAAGTCATATTTATGGAAGTTTTTGTTATATGTATAGATTATTTTTGTCGGTGCACATTTATGCAAAGATTTCAATGCATTGCTTCATATTTCTTGTCACCGTAGTCTGGTGCTTGATGTATCGTGCTGTGTACATGCAAGAAAGTACTTAACAATACAATTATGTATGTCAGATAATAGGTTCATGCGGTTCAAGTATATAGGCAATTCGACTTTTGATTTCCTTAATGGGGCATTGCTCTGCCTAATTGGATACTTTTTTGGCTATGCTGCATTATTTTGAACTGCATAAATGTCTGGTATTTGGCATGTGCTATATGGACATTTCATACCTATACATGGACACTTAAACTATATTGAACTAAATTGATACCTGAATTCTATTATGGACATTTATCTAGCTATATGGACTTTTAAACTGCCTATATTGACAATTGGTTTCAATCAGTGGTCATTTGACTCGGAAAACCTATATTATAAACCAGGTCGGAGTAACTAACTCATGTGCACCATGGGTACAAACAACCTTTCGTTTTTTTCTCAGTTGGTTGAGCACTTCACTCGTTTTTAAAAATTACACAATGCATAAGCCTGCCCGACGTAGCAATTTATGAAATGAATCAACCATGTATAAACAAAGGATGAACTTGCATTGGCCAGGTGACCAGAATGGTCTGTCAATTCCTGGGAAAGCATCCATTTCATTATTTTGCATTAAATGTAATTAACAATCTCTTTCTATTGATATTACCAAATACCACTTTTGCTGTCAGGTGGATTGCTGAGCTGGCAAGCACCCTTTAAGGGATTACTTAGATAGTTATTACATCCCATACTTATTTCAGGGAATTAGAAATCAGCATGCCCTGTTGGTACGAATGACAGCTTTATGCCAATGCTCAAAATGGAACCCGATCTGGCTTATACAATTCACCTGTTATTCTTTCTCATTTCATTACATTTTAGTGTTTCGACTCCGGTTTGTTTTGGCAATGCTGGTAATGCTAAAACAAGGTTATTGATTTTTAATTGTTTAACACTAACACATTATCCTTGTAAATAGTGCGCATGAGATATTGATAAGCCTTTGTTAGTAAACACAAATCACATCAGCCGAAGACGTCATTTTCTAAAAAAACAAAACAAAACAAACAAAACACGCACACACATACAAACATTTCGTCAGTCGAGAAAGATAAAAGCACTGACGCCATAAGGTTAATGGCACCTTAACGCCATTATCATTTCTCAACCTACGACATGTCTGTAGACATTGTAGATATCACATTACTATAGGAAGCAATCGTATAATGGAAATTAGATGGAGAATTCTGGACTCCTTTCGGGAGAGGATTCCGAGTTCAAATTCTGCCCTGAGATTACCGAAATGGGCATGATGTTTTACTTTCATAAGCTCTCCTGTTTTGCCCCGATGTTAAAATTGGTGACTGGCGCTGCTGTGGTACAAGAATTTGTAAGGCCTTCTGACAGACCTGTTTGAGCCAAATTAGCTTATAATTACTGACTGGACTATATCCTGGATAAATAAGACGATTATTATTTGTTTCCTTCTTAATCATTGTCTGTTGTTATTAATGTTGTTGGTCACAATTTTTTTCCTTTATCATGGTTATGTTTTATGCATAACTTACATCATTTTGGACGTTATCGAAATGTTGTCTCGTTCGAATGTCCCATTCGCATTCTAATTTTCGCTATAGTTTTTTAATGGATCTTATACTTTCAGATAATAATACGCTCCACGTATACATACACTAATCTATATACACGTATACATGGCTGCATGGATTTACTCATGTAATAGCAATTTTAGTTTCATTTTGTGCCATTTCTCCACTTACACAAAATAACGAAATCAATACAACAAAATCAATCGTCACATCGAAATATTCACCAGAGTGCTCAAGGAAATAGATTTGTAAATTAGATGTTTGATATAAAAACATTATACACTTCAACGTATCTCAAAGTGTACAGGTGGGGGAGACCGATATCCGTTAGCAATTTGTTTATCGATCATAGAATAGATCTAATCAGAATCGTCAAGATACTCAAAATATATACTTGGAACGAGAATGTAACTTCTGGTCAGGATATTTTTATGCCTGATTTGGGAGTTGTGATTATCAAATGCATAATGACATCTGAAATTTAATGGCAAAGTGGTTCCTTGGATTAATTTCACTGCAAATTACTACGTCTAATACACGGTTGTTGGCATCGAAAGAAAACATTAAATGAACTTTGAAAACATATCCAAAAGTCAGAAGGATATCATCTACACCCACCTTCACATAAAAGAAAGAAAACACAAAACACACACACAAACACACACACATAATTACGCTTACTAAGTCAGCATTGGAGAGTTTTACAGCCGAAAATAGCAATCAAAATGGGCAAAAGAGAAGTTAAAATTTCAAGGTGAAACCAAACAAGCCCCGGCATACATTTGCCGTCTTCAATTCAACGCTTACAGGTTATTCAAAATGTTGCCAAATGTTGAATAGAAATGGCAGGCAAATCTAATATCAGTCCAGAATGATTAATTTCTTTCTATACCGGCTGCCTTCATGTTGTTAGTACTTGAACGATGCTAGATTATATATTGTCATTAGAAAGACGATCCAAGCTATACAACCGGCAGCAATGATGGTGTGTCCACTCGATTTCCTGAAATCTTAAATGGTCAAGAAAAGTAGAACGGAAAAAAACAAACGGTTTGCCACTTACGCCTAATCGATTTCGTTTTATGAGCTATACCTGCGGATGTAAGTTACACCACCACATTACTATTTTCCCCTCGGAAAAGCTTAAACGGAATGGATGCTATGTTAACTCTTGCGGCATAGAACGCAATAAAGGAATTTGCTTTGCATTTAAGTCGGTGTTTTGTCTCTTTTGTTTTGTTTTGGGTTTTTTTTACTGGTGACAGATATTTTTTCTAGATGCAGCTTGTAAGAATGATCTATAAATTTCGCCTAACTGTGAGTGCGTCAGAAGCATGAAACAGCGTACAAATGAGCTTTCGTCGACCCTGAAAAGAGCACATAAATACCCCTGAAGTAGTATCAACATCGACATCCATGAAAATGATATAAGGAGAACATTTTAAAAAGCACATTCTAACTGGTTTCCTCTTTACCGAAAGAGAGAGAGAGAGAGAGAGAGAGAGAGCAAAAAGATATAGGAAATGGGAAATGCATTACAGGCACGTAATTTTGGGGAAACGAAAAGTCTCTCCTACAGCAAAACTGTCAAAATCGTCCCTAAATATCTTCAAAAGTGGGGTCATTAGTTTTGAATGTCGTTTTTGTTTTTGTTTTTGTTTTTTTCATGCGCCGTAGAGAGAAGTACCTACCTGTGGAAGTGGATTGATTATAGTGGTGTGTTGAATACTTCGATTAGGCGGGAATTGGTAAACGCACTGTAAGCTATTCCACGTTTGGCAATTTATTCGAAAGTAGGCCGGCTGGTGACCTGCTTAATCCTGGTCAGTCTAGCCACAAAAAAAAGTATTGTATTGCATCACAATTCAAAGCATGTAAAGCACCCACACACAAACACACACACACACACACACACACACACGCACACACATACACACACACAAAGACACACAAATCAATATGTTAGTAAAGAAC
This sequence comes from Diadema antillarum, assembly GCF_040938485.1. NCBI lineage: Eukaryota > Metazoa > Echinodermata > Echinoidea > Diadematoida > Diadematidae > Diadema > Diadema antillarum. The sequence goes on along the minus strand of NW_027271776.1, from coordinate 215,200 downwards.
GTGAAGCTAGTGTAGAAACCTGAGTATTCCCTACATAGGTTCATGACCTGTGATCGTATCTATCAGTTTAATCAACCACTGTTTGACCAGGTGATTACGCCATCTAAACATGGCGGTGGAAAAAAAAACTGGACATGGTACCCTGCTTCAAAATATTAAAGGAGATTAAACAACTTTGTGTGAAATATCAATCACAAGCTCTCCTGTGTCTGTACAGAAGTCCGATTTAAATGTGATAAAACTTGTGAGAACATTAATATTGACGTCATTATTATGACATCAATAGGTAATCTCGGTTCAAAACAAGGAAACGGTATTACGTTTTGTAAAGTAGAGGATGTTATTCTAAACGCGTTGTTTGTCTTGGCCAAATTTAGAAATACAAACAAACAAACAAAGCCACCCAGATGGTTTGGATCGTGATTGCATCTGTTTCGCTTTTGTCCCCGGCGATCATAAATCGTGACATATTCCAAAGACAAATTCTTTCGGAGCTTTCAAGTTGGTGTTGAACGAGCACGTAATGCACCTGTTTGCACGAAAAAAGCAGAGGCGCGTTCAACGCCAGGCCCGCCTTTAAAGGGAGGATCAGAATGAGTGCCTCGGGCAAACATTTACCACGTCAGTCAGCGAATGTAATTTTAGGATTAGTATCACTCCGCGCACGACGAAATTTGTTTACTCTCCGATTCGCATCGTTCGCATTTCACTGTCTACTCCCCCTTGTGATTTTCTTTTTTTTCAATCCCTCGATACCATGCAGATTAAAGGTTATCTTATTTCACGATAGCGGAGTGGGTTGTTGTTCATCGATTTAGTGTTCCCCTGTGTGATTTAATTTTCTTCTATCTCATGGATGTATTCCAGTCACTTGATGTCGCTGCCTATTTTTCGTACAAGTCATTCTTTCAGGAAACTTTCTAACTTTGTCCTGCGATCAAAAACGGGTGCAGTCTGTTTGTGACAGCCATAAACATGATAAAATAAATACACATAAGTATAAACATGATAAAAGAAGTATAAGTATACAGCCTTCAGTTTCTTGTCTGTGCACTTGAGAAATCACGGAAAAAATGAAAGACAAGGGTGAAAGATATGCGTATTCTTTTTAAGAGTGTAAATATAAGTGTACATTAATGAATGTACTTGTATATGTATGTATTTATATGTATATGTTTACATATATACATATATCAATATTTTCATACAATATTACCTTAATATACCTATTTGATACTGCATTTCCTATCGTACATTAGCGAAATTGCTGTTCTGTCAAAATTTCACAGGTGGTTAGTAAACTTAGAGTCTTTAATGGTTTTCGTGACATTCAATTTTCTAGTGTTGTCTGCACCTGCCCTTTTTGTAAATTTATCTTTAAGATCACCTTAGTCGCGAGACAGGCACGGGAGGCCTGTTGTAGAATGATCAATAATATATAAACATGGGACATGATTCAGCGGAGGTTAGTGACAAACAAACGTAATTTGAGATGCCGCAAAAAAGAAAAGAAAGAAGAAAACCAAAACAGGTGGGATAGAAGAACACAACATACACACCGCAAGAAGACCTTTGAGGCTTTGCATTGTACTGCTCGCTGTTGAACCCCTGCGAGAGTAAAGAAAATAAGTAATAGGTCATTTTACTTGACAGAGTGTCATTACTGCATGCTGTTTGTGATGTTTGACATTTGCCGTATCACATTTCACAATTAACACCAAGTATAACGTGCTTGAATCAAAGAACATAATAAGAGACTATCAAGTGTTCCTGACGTCACAGGTGCCATGACTGGCTACTGAAAGTAAAGTCTCTTCAATTGTATGAAAACAAATTGTTGTTGGTAGATTCTATTGTCTGCCAACGTGCGATGAAATTACAACTTGAAATCTACAGTAGATATTAACGTGGTACAAACATATATGGTCAACCCGCTATCGTTGTTGCTGTGATACCAATAATGACCTTTAGATCTGCGACGCGAACGCTAAGACGGCGCTAATTAGGGCAAAAAATATGTTTTGCACATGCCTGAGCACACAGCTGGTTTCATTGTCCAATCCGAGAGGTTGCGTCGTCTTAGCGTTCGCGTGGCAGACCTGAAGCTCGCTAGTATTAATTGCTTTAGACATTGAGACAAACGTAACTATCCATCAGTAGACATAGATCGCTGCTCAACCTGATCGTTCTCAAAAAGATGTACCTTATTAGTCAGAAAACGATGCAACGCCATGGAGCTCAGGTGCAGACTTAGAGATGATGTTGAGACTCTCACCTCATTTCTCCCCCCCCCCCTTTTTTTAAATCGGCATTCCAAAGTAACCGATAAACAAAAATGCCAGAATATTTTTAGATCATCGACTACATGGAAAGTTGTTCCAGCCGAGGGAATTTCTTGGAATGGCAGTCACCACAACGGACACAACAACCACAAAATTAAAAGCTGAGGACAAGGAAAGTGAATAAGAATAAGATAGACGCCTTCAAGCGCCATCCATAGTAGCGAACGGGGAATCTGAAGAACGATCATCGGCGTGAATGTTTACTTTCCTGGCGCAAAATAAGATACAAATCACTCAGTTACAGACTGAATGAAATATCCTCCGTTTCTTCATAAAACGGCTATTGATTGCGCTTGGGGAGGGAGCCGTGCTTCGTGTTTACGATCATTTTTACCCATAATTTGGCCCCGAGAATCCTCGGGTTATCTCACCATCTGCAACCCACCCCTTGGGCCGGTCAGTCTCGTATGCCCATGCACGCACATTTTTAGGAAAACGTTTCATGCCCCAAGCATGTCTATATGCTTGTCTATGTTTGTGTATGTGCATGTGTATTGTATGTGTGTGTGTGTGTTTCTGCTTGTGTGTCCGTTTCACTGTTTTGCATGACGAAGGGACGACTGATTTTGCACTTTTCTCATGTTTGGATAATGGCTTACAATGAAATTGACCGTAGACGTGTAGTTCTTAGTATTCTACTATAAAAATTAGCTATTTTGGGCAAAACAAAAAGGGTGATAATGATAATTAATTAAACCTTTCATTTAATCTAAACCATTCTTTAGTCTGTTCCTATCACCAGCCTTTAGTTCTTCAGTACCTTCAGGGAGACATAACACATTGCATGCGATAAAAGCACCACGATGTCTCCGAAATGTGATGGTATGTTCCAGCGGTGCTATGGGTATGTAAATATTCAACTGAGGTGGGGCTAAATGTGCGAACGTTTCTACTTCTAAATTTGCATTCTTCACCGCCGTAAGACAACATTTGCCGATCGGCTCAAAAGGACAATGATACATTACACGCGTTATTAATCTTTCAAACTGTGACCATTTATTTCGTCGTGAGTGCCGTATCTCGACATTTAGGCAATCAATTTTGGTTGCCAATTCCCCGATGGGTTTTACAGCGTTGCATAGGGCCTACAGTGACTGTTGATATCCATGGAAGAACCTTACTTCCCTGCCCTTGGCTGCATGCGAGACAACCTGTCCTACATCAGACACAGAATGGTACGGGTCTGTGCGAGGGTTCATGCTAATCTGCTACACGTGTTTCCGAAACTACTTTCCCTTCTTGCTTTATATTAATGTTTACCCCCACCCTTACATTTCAAGCAGAAAGAGAGAGGAGAGAGGGGGAAAATATTGTGTAGGTTCGGTATATAGGAGTTGTAAGCCTGAAGAACTAAAATTGTATCACCAGCATGTTATCAATAAAAGTGTAAAGGGTCTTGTTAATTGTCGCCTTTTAGCCCCTGATTGTGTAGACATTATTAGGCATCATGGTATAAACACGTTCTTTGATTACATTGCCGCTCTGCTAACACATTTGTTTGCTTTCCAGTCATCCGACTGATTAGTCACTAATTGTGGCGAAGTTATTTTTTGAAGTTACTCATCCACTTAATCGTTATCATGTCGCTAAGATACAAACTAAAAATCAAATTTTCCTAGACGAAATCTTTAATAATCTTCAAATGGTTATCACAGGTTATAATTACTATCTAGGTGTTTTCGAAAATCGATGTGCAGTGCACCTGTGGTGATAGAATTCATACAAAGCATTTTGAACATACAATCAGGTTCAATAAACAGATAGACAGAGAGACAAACCCACAACACACTTACATACATACATACACATACCAGGCACAAAATCAACGCGAAACATCAGTGTTCATACAACAACAAAAAAAGTCTCTCCTCCTATGGCTTATCGTGTTGAGGGATCTTCGCGCGGTGCGCTCATGTTGATAGGATTGTCTTCAGCGGAATAATGTCTCGATTGATCTTTCCTGTTTTGAAGCGTTCAAAAGTGTTTTGTACACACATATTTTGCTCCTGATGTAGTCGAGTGAAGAGTCAAGAAAAAACAAAGGCTTCCTTCTCATTATCACATTTTTGTTACTTAAAAAATTTCACCTTCCGACGCACAGATAAGACTGTTTTGCCGACGTGGCCGTTGTATTGTATTTGGTTTGTCTCCCCTGTTCTTCTGCTAGAGCGCACACCTCGTTGCGCGATATTATCAGCGTAGGTATTTTTCACGGAACATGCTTTTAAGGTGATATCTGCAGACTTATCTCATTCTTTTCGCTTATTTCGTATGAATGCCGCTGAGAGAAGCTCGCTGTTCCGTAGAACCAACTCATCCTACCTCTAATAACATTGTCTAACTGTTTAATCTTCTGTTTGCTTGCGTGTGAATCCTGATGTGTCCTGCTCTGTACTTTGTCCAGAACGTTCGGGAAACCACCCAATACCTCGTGGCCATGTGGGAGCTAAATGCACTTTTCCCTCGCACTCTTTGCTTCCAGCAGTTTGCTCTCCCGCGCCAAGATTCGAATCAGCGTCTCGGATAACGGCTACTATTTGCTTGTTCCCAAAATCTACGCAAGAGTCAAAACCGGTGTAGTTGAGCAAAGTCAGCCCATCATTGTTGTAATTCCCGAAGAGGTCCTGCAACATTGGATTTAAAACTCTGTGTGCTTATCGCGGTAATCATCTTTTCCAATGTATCTAAGGGGACAATGTTACATGGCATAGTGAACAGTTACGACTTCTACCAAGAACGTTACAATGAACAACGAAGCGCAAATTGAAGCAATTTTGTTTTGTTCACTGGACCAACAGTGACGGCAATAAAAGTACACGTAATAAGATTGTCCTTGAATCTGACGCCTACGTAGCATATCCTCGAGTATGTTTTTTTTTTTTTTTTCAAAAGTAAAGTTGGCATTACTTCGAGATTTGATTGACAGGTGTTTACGCCCAACAATCAACCTGTTTTTATACCACTACTTATCCAATGGGGGCGCTGTAGCATAGTGGATAAGACTCCCGACTCCCGATCGTAGGACCCGAGTTCGATTCCCTCCCAGTGTTTACGTCCTTGGACAAGACGTTTTTATTCGCGATGTCCCTCTCGACCCAGATGTATAAATGGGTACCTGGCAAAGCTGGGGTACTAATAATGGCAGGGCCCTCTGGTAGAACCGTGGCAACACCGAAGCGGCTACCCTGGATAAATAAAACCTTGTTATTATTATCTTCACCATGACATTCCAATGTATTTGAATATTATGAACATGAAGCGATGTTCTTTCCTTGTTTCATTTTAGTGTTATACATGTATATTTCGTGGTATTATCATTTACAGATATTTTGGATTAAAGGTAAGATGACACTATTTGTACAATGTGCTGTAAGATTTTAGTATTGTATCTTTCAACAGTAATAAATTATTTTGTGACCCAGTGTTTTTACCTGCTATTCATTTGGCGTGAAACGGTGGACCCGCGGTCGTTGTATGTATAACTGATATGTTTAATACGCATTGTCTTGAATAAGGCCACGATGAAACAAATTCTGGTCTTTGTCCTTTTCCTCTTCCTCCCCCTCTTCCTCCTCTTCCTCCTCCTCCTCCACCTCCTCCTCCTCCTCCTCCTCATCATCATCATCCTCTCTCTCTCTCTCTCTCTTTCTTCATCTTTTGCTGAAATGACTCTCCTCCTCCTTCCGTTCATGAAATGAGTATACGCGCTGATATTATTCTTCGAACTTTCTCAGGCAAAGGTGAACCACGGCAGATCTGTGTCATACAGCCTTTCAAGTGGCGGTAAGCCGTGTGTTTTGCATACCACTCCACCGAGGTTTAATCCCGCTGTTTAGAAGTGGAGCGAGATCGTGCACGCTCTCATCGGATTGCGGCTCGTGGTCACGTGAGACCTTTGTTTGATATCCAGAAGTAGATTTGTTTTGACTCTCTTTACGGGTGGACGGCACGCTTTACACAACAAGACCCCCACGAGGGTTGAACTACGGACCTTCGCAATAAAAAGAACCATCCGTGAAAAATCGCGTAGGAGAACTGACCCAAATAACATCATAGGAACAGACATTCTATCAGCAACGTGTTTTTACATGGAACTCCGGAGTAATTCTCAATAAACACAGTGCACTGTAGTAATTATTTGAAGCAACTGTCATTGATGAAATTTCGTTATAATTGACTTTTATTATGATCTCCACACCCAGACGGACAGTTAACAAACATGATCAAATCTATAGCTCTTCCTCTCTAAGGACCAAGTATAATGAGATACCTGTTCCTATGACAGATACTTCAGTTCGTGGATTCATACGTGAACACATTATTTGTCACTAAGTTGGCGAAGTGTCAGATATATCTGTCGTTTTTTTATCTACCTTAATGTAAAAGCTCCTCTAAGTGACAAGTGAATCTGGGTTTTTTTTTTTTATCTGTTTGCGACACCATACTTTTCAGAAGTGATAAGGTACAGCGTGGAACCTACACCAACGTGTTTTATTCCACGCATTCGTGGCACCTGTGTCTTCCAGGTGATGGTATCATTTCACACCTGAAATTTAATCTGTCGCGGAACAATATTACACCAAGCACTGTGAGGCGGGACCAACAGGTCCCTGGCGCCATTGATTAATATAGTGCAAGGTGGAGAAAAATGCGATGCTGCCTAGATTACATGAGGAAAATAAACGAGAGGGGGAATAAAGGCACTGCATTTGCAGTGCTCTCATTCGAGCTTCGTGGACTTTTTATAAGTTCTCATATTGCCACCTCAAGTGTTTTGGTGTTCCTTATTTTGTTCGTGACTGTTTATTTACCTATATTTTCCCTTCCTTGAATCTTAAGAGGTTGATGGCAATGAAGTATCCTCACTTATTATAAGCGAAGTCTTCTCGTGTACGTATCTACGTCAGTGCACAAAATACTAAGATGTGAAATGATTTACACGTGTGTATCTCAGCACATCTTTACGAGAGTTAATCCAGGAAGTCCGCAGCTCTGTATTACATCAATAATTATTTTTCAACCTTTCCTGATCAGCGTTGATCGATTGCCAGGGAGCATGGTGAGCACCAAAGCAAGGAAATAAACCGATGGTTTTCTTTCCTTATCAAGCTCAAACTTCGTTTTTGAGGGCGTCTTCGGTTGAATGTGTTGTATAGGATTGAATTTATCTCAACGTGCTAATCGAGCCAGCGTCAAAGCGTACTTTTTTTTGGCGGCGATGAAAATCAATAGTTTTAATCAGCAGCGGGATTCATTCGAGCGGGACAGAAGAGATCGACCGCACTGATTCCGCGAGGAATTTAACGAGAATCCATTTGGGACGCAGCAGGAATCGACTCTCCGTCAAAAAAACGTTTGATCGCCGAGCGATTGCTTCAGGTGAACGAAGTCAAGGATGCGAGCATACATGTGATAAGGAAGCCAGGGCCGGATGAGAGTGCTAATAGTTTAACTCTTCTCTTTATTTTACACTTAGATTACTCCATCATCAAATGCGCCTCAAGGGATATCCTTTTTTTATGACCTATCTTCAACATTTCTTTTCATGTTCTTCTCTCTCCGTTGGGATAGGGACCCTGGAGTAAATTTTGGTGATCTGTTCTGCGTAAATGGGGAGCATTATAGGTCAGTGTCGCTCATTTCCTTAAAAGTGCACGCGGTGAGCAGAGTTTTTTCTTTTAGGAGCACTAAGGTTATTTCGGATATCTTTGTATATATGATCGATAGGTTAAAGAACACTAATTGAGAGGTAATGAAAATAGAATGCGATACCATGATTGTTTCAGTTAGACTTTAAACAAACAGAAAAATAGCAGTTTCACTGGAGTAAAAAAAAATCTTTACAAACTTAGTGAGCTGTACAGTTTCGCGTAATATCTGTTTGTAAAATGAGCGATGATGTGTGAGGCTGTAACAGAAAATAGTATTACCCCCCCCCCCCACACACACACACACACACACACATACAAAAGTCAATGTTAAAGGCACGTGCAGTCCTCTTCCGCCAACATATCAAAATCTATGATTTCTCTATTTAAAATGATAATTTAGCCAGATTTGTGTGCAGGTCAGTATTAAAGGAGACTTGGGTTTTGATGACATCATCAACAGTCCTCATCTAATTTGCATGTTCCGTGAAAGATATCAAACTTCCACCTTTATTAGTAAATGGTCACTATATTTTCTCAAAGTAGACTTGAATGGTGGAGCAGTGTTTCACTTGAAATTCGTGTAAGAAAACGAAGCAAGAGATGTACCAGGTTAAAAGCGTGAATGATGGTGCACATTAAATTGTAAAGTTCGATGGTCCTCCTTTGAAAAGCTTTCCACAGTGCTCAATCTCACAATGTTATACGAGTTCTTAGTTTAAAGGAGAACTCCGGGTGAATTTCAGATTTTTACATTAGAACAACTATAAATTGGTTACACTGGTTACAGAATTTCATAATATATACTGTTTTGGACAAGGAATACTAATGTTTTCGAAATTCATAACAAATCACAATGAGCGAGGATGCTGACATCGAAGCTTCAGCACAATAATCCATGAGGAGGGGGGCTCAAGGAAGCAGAACAAAAGAAGAAAGCACGCATAAATTCTACACAGGTGACTTTGTTAAGCAATTCGGTATTGTGATGGATTGCATTGCTACATATCTGAAATAAGTGAGCCCCCTACTCATGTATCCTTACAGTGACTCCCACTCATGCATTCTTATGGTGAAGCTGCTACCTTGTTCAGTGTAACTTGTTTGGGGGTTTTCAGAGTAGGCCTAATGGTTTCTTTGCTCAAGGACCACGATTAATTCCACAAATTAATCTAAACATGGAGCTGTTGATTTATGCACTTCATGATGTGAAATTTTGAAAATCGCTTGAACATCCCCTGTAATATAAACTGTCCGTAATGACGAAACAAGGATCGATACGAGCAAAGATGGAAACGACTTGATATGAATCGTAGAAACATCAATGACTTATCTCTATAAAAAATAGCATTGGTAGGAGAAAAAAAGCGTTTGCATGGCAACAGTGTCGACAACATCTCCTGGTTCGAGGCGCAGAAATTTTTCGTCTTAAGAGCATCAGTACAGGTATGAAGTACCGGACCCACAACACCTAAGCCCGCATTTTTTATTTATTTATTTTTTTTTTGGGGGGGGGGGGATTGCGTTCGGCCGTGCTCTCTCCCTCTCAACCCGGAAACCACGTCTCGCCGTCATATCGTGGTCGTAAAAGTACTCTTCCAACTCATCTCAGGCCACTTTTGAGTTCTTTGCAACCTTAATGGAAAAGCGCCATCGTCAGAAGTAGAGTATCAACAGACGCCAGGGCAATGGTTGACTATAATATTGATGGTTGTAGAAATGGGGAGAGAGTGCATGCGCTCTTTTACTGGATACATTAGAATAGGTGTGAGGTTATCACTCCTCAAATTCAAAATGTATTCAGAAAACAAGCCAACCCCCTCCCCCACCCTCAGCCCCTCCTCCCCCCCCCCCCCCCCCCCCCCCACACACACAAGTTGTTATCAAGCTGAGCTGAGTACCGAATGTTAAAATCTTCTGAATGTATGATGAGACGGGATTTATATGCAAAGTAGCCCGCAACCTTTACGGTACATGTATACTTTTTCAAGTGTTCCGTGCTAGTTAGGTACTCATGTCTGAACCGTTGGAATGCTTATTGCATAGATTACTCAGGGCCGGCGGATCGTTTTCAAAAGTGTGTGTGTGTGAGGGGGGGGGGCACTTCCGGGTTTCATGACCTAACAAGCAAAAAAAAAAGTCTTCAGCTCATCTCTTCCCTTCCACTTCCGGGTTTCTTCAGCTAACAAGCAAAAAAAAAAAGGTCTGCAGCTCATCTTTCTCCTTTCACTTCCGGGTTTCTTCAGCTGACATGCAAAAAAAAAAAAGGGGGGGGGGGGTCTTCAGCGCAAAAATATAAAAAACCTTACCGCTCTCACACTTCAAGGCCTCTATCTATTGTTACTTGTTGTTGAACAAATGGAAAGTCTTCAAAATTGTCAAGTGTGATGTTTGTTTTGAAATGTGCATGGGCATTGGATGCACTATGAAAGTAATGTATTCATTCTGCAGAAGCACGCACGGGCGCACGCGCAGAAACGCGTGTTTTGTGAGTGTGATGGTTAGGCTCGATCATAATTTTTATTAGAAGGACGAGAGGAAGAGAGGGTGGGGATATATGTAATATTGCTTCTCAACTTCTTCATAAACCAGCACCTGTGTCTGAAAAATCAATATTCATTTCGTTTTCTCGACGTCCAAGTTTGATTGGCGCTCTTGTGTGCGTGCTCTGTACGCGGTTGAATCGAAGTTCATTGTCAAGTTTAATGCAACAGCTTGACCGGGAGAATGCCGGCGTAAGAGAAACGACTGTCAGGATGCCCTATTAGGTCTGATATTGAATCCTACAGATGCACTTGAGTCACAAATGCGGAGCAAGGACGCGGAGAGTGTCGCGGGGATAGGGTTTGAGGCACAAATGCCAATTACTATTGATCACATGTAATGGACTACACCGTTTAATGGAATCAATATACAGTTCAGACGCTCATTTAGATTGGTAACGAGATTGTGGGAGACTTAGAATCAAATGCGCATTAGGTATCACGCATAGAGCTTTGTTTAGAGCTTTGTTTGAGCGATTTTTATCACTAGTATCACATGCTCCATTCATACCGTTCTGATGAAATCTTCACCGTTGAGTACCACGTCTTTCGTTCATTGCATGAAAAAGAAAACATTATATTCTTATCATTATTTAAAGAGCAGTTCATTTCAGAAAGATTGAAATTTCGATGTCTTGGTGAGGATATTCTTGTTCCGACTTGCTTTTTTTATTTGCCATTTTTCGTGCTTAATGTGGCTCTGTACTTATTTTCTTTTCTGTTTGCAGAAGTTAAAGAGCGTGTCCTCGGTTGTACAGTCGGACAAAATCCAAGTTGAACACATCTTTTTGAACACGGCAGTGAGCATTTGACAGCAGCGGAGTATTGCTAGGCAACAGGGAAAACAACAGGGTGAGTTTTATCTCTTTTGTCTTTTAAGACTGTTCAATGTACCTCATCTAACAATAATGATTAAAGTTATTATTGGCGTGCATGTCAGATCATGTTCAAGGGAAGTAATTATTCTTGCAGTCCTATTCAAATCCCGATGTACTGATGCAAGACTAATGCGAGTGATCACGTCCGTGCAGATCTCTTGCTTGAGTGTGGAAGATATCAGTATATTATACTGATGGTGGAATGGCGTTTGTGCCCACGGGATGATTTCTATTGCGACCAATGTATTCAATTGCTTAGATCGAAAATGATGTTTTGATAAATATTGAATTACCTACGTGTCAGTTTCCACGTTATATGGAATCACTAAAGTATTACAGTGCAAAAAAGGAAGAGATTTTTATTTATTTTCTAATATTTGAAAAGGAGACCTGTGCCAAAAGTAAAAAAATGGCTTTTCCAAAAATGTAATCAAATAATGCCAACAGGCTATTGAATATCGCAGGAGCACCTCACTCCACATCTTTTCCACTGTCTGTCTGTCTGTCTGTCTGTCTGTCTCTACCTTTCTCTCCCTTCCTCTCTTTAGAACTGTTATGCTGAAAGAAAGTTTCCCTAATTTTCAGCCTCTTTTAAAACATCGGTTCCTCCTCAAGGGGCAGGATTTCGAGATCAGCATCTTCCGATGGATACCCGATAAATTAATACGAATCAAGCATTCACGTCCACTCTCCAGAGGAGGGACATCTGCTGGCTTAAAGCAGTTTTCCGATGGCCATCTATCCGTTCTTCCTTTCTCCTAATGTGGCGATTTGCAGATAAACGTCACCCATGTGATTCGTGTAATGGCTCTGCTATAAATCGCCCTTTGCCTTGGGTGCCCCTTTTAAGTAGTAGGGGGATGTTTTAAGGCTGACGACGCGCACCCAAGTGTGTGTTTCTGCTTCTGCGTTTGTTTTTCTCATTATTGTTAAGAGGCTGAGGATAATTTGGGGGAAACCTTGCTGTCCCACGTTACTTTCTTGGACGTTCTGCGAAGGTCAAATGTTAGGCGTGATGACGGTCAGTTTGCTCTGGTGATCTCAAAGCAACAAGACCTGTACACGCTGTTTCCATTATTCATATGTGTTAAATTTCATCAGTCCCTGTCTGTGTACAGTTGGAAAAAAAAATTTCAACAAGCACAATTTTCGTCTTGATAGGTAAATCAAAGAGCCATCATTGTTTATTTCTTTGCTTTGTGTTGCATTTTTTTTAATTAGAAACATCTCAAGCAAGTACGCTATCATATCATTTGCCAAGCACGTCTCCGTAGATAAGTTGAGTCTAATCTCCCACCCAAACAACTTTCATACAACTTCTGTAACCTCAGCTCCAACAGCCGAGTAACGCTTGCGATATGATCATTGGCATCGATCAGTGTAGGTTCCAGTGTTCTGTCAACGCTATCGTGGCGTCAATGACTGACAAATAATTGATTGATTAGCATCCATCCAGATTAGTAATATCAAATCAGGTCTGATCTCAGAGTCATGATACGAACACTAACACCAACACCAGACCTGACATTACAAATCTGATCATTCTCAGGGGCAGACGTTCGCAAATGAAGTCGTCAACACGAATTATAGAGCTTTTACTTAACAGATGGCATTCACTCTGGCCCAATATTAGTTAGCATATCGATTGTAATAAATATTCAACATCATTCTTCTAACACCAATCATTTGATGTATGGTATTACCATTAGTGTTAGTGTTGAGACAGCACCAACGCTAGCAGCTAGCACCGAACTTGAAATCACCCCCTCAGTCTGCATTGAAGTGAAGTAAAACGCGTTTTAAAGCGGGTAACCCAAAAATGGTGGCGGATGTGTTTGATTGGATCATTTCTGCCTAGGGTCCACGGGTCTGTCCTGCTTCGTTCTGAGCTCTCGTTTTCTCCTCTGTGATGTTTTTATTTCATTCATCATGAAATGTCATCATTTATCTGGAGAGGGGGACTCAGCTGCGAAGCAAGCTTACATCATCCGTAATTCGAATAGACAGTCATGGCTGCAGCTGCGCAAAGGCGAAGCGTCATTTCCACCAAAGGCCCATTACGATGATTGGATTTTACCACATGATGATGGTCACGTGATGTTTATTAAAAGGGTGCCGGCTACTTGCCGTATATCATTTCCACACAAAGATTAATCAGTGCGCTGTGGAATTCACGGACATACCAGAGGCACTATGTCAATTATGTTATTTTCTGGTGCTTTTTCTTTCGTATCATGAAAGATGCCCCATCTGCCGTTTCAGTCAATGTTGAAATGATGACATGTGTGTGCAAAAAGGTCAATCATGCGACAATATGATTAGGCGTTTCAAGTCGACTTCTCGGTAACAATGTTCAAGGGGGCGAGAATGAGAGCAATTTCCTGAAACAGTCGGGGACGACATCTTAAAGCTCTGAACACACGTACCATTATCAGAATGTCTAAAATGCAGACATGCATCTGTAGACCTAGGTAGAGGCTTGTCCAGGCGCGAGCACAAGTCTTCACTGAAGAACCAAAGTTTAAAAGCAGATTCTTTTCTTAGGTCAGCCAAAGGCTGCAACAAGCTGAATAATTGATTTAATTTCACCCGTTAAATTGTCGACGACGTTTTTCTTTGAGGCAATATTTCGTTCGAAACCAGAGTCCGTTGTGTGCGCATGACACCTCCCCAGGATGACCACTTTAAAGATGTCCACGAGTGTGTGTCATCACAATTCCCCGAGAAGATATAATGGACTTTCGTTTGCATAGAGGCCTGACCGCCTTTCTATATCTTCCAGTCGCGTTTTGCTGTTTCCGAATGCAGGTCTGCTGGGCGAAATCGCGTCGTGAAATGATTCCTTGAAACTCCGATTCGCGGTTAACCCGAAATCCGCTGCAGGGGGAGCTCACCTTCGGATTTTGGGCGTTGGTAAAAGGACACGATCCATCAAGATGGGATCACGCAGCTTCACCTCTCGTGTTTGGTGGCGTTTATTCGCCACGAGATTGAAAGGGCAGGAGAAGGATGCCTACTCTTTCCCTGGGGGCTTCTTCTTCGGCTTTCTTCCAGTAGAAAGTGATAATTAATGGTGACTTTACAATACACACTCTTGGTCAATAACGCTGTCATTATAAGTGCATCACCGATCGCTTGAGAAGACCTGACAAATGAAGAGATAACAGACAAAGGCAATCACCTCCCCAAATATTCAAGCCGTTAGCTTTTATGGATAAAGACAATAGATTCTGGCTACGAATCGCCATAATTGATGTATTTCATCTCCCGATAAAGAATGTCTTATAAGTACGTTGTTGTTTCCAAAGCCTTGTTTAGGCAATTTCGAAAAAGGACACATCGTTTACCCCCCTCCCACGATAGATTCATGTTTCATGCTTGACAGTCATGTTTCTCAAAAGAGGAGTAGTCACTAAAACCTCACTCCCACTCGGAATTCGATTCAGGAAAGCAATTTTCACCTACTTCCTCTTTCGATACAGAAAACGAAATCGATTTAAGTGATGCCTTTACTCTTTGCCAGTATAGGGAAAGGTTTGCATCATCGGGCCATGAAAATAAGACGATGTGACGCAGAATTGAGTGATGAGATTGCCTATTAAACCAGCCCTCTCCTCTGTTACAATTAACCCATTTTGTTTCAAGAGTTGTATGTTTTTTTCCGGCAGTGCCTGTGCAATATGACGATTTTCTTTTTGTCCTATAAAAAGGGTAGGTTCCACCGCCGATGTGCATGGGTCACTCCCCTGGTTCGAGTCCTTCCCTGTGAATAAAACAACCGCATTGCCACCCGACGACACTTGTAAAAGTTAATCGAATGGTGAGGGCGGGTTATCTAACTCTGTCACACCTGACTGGCACAATACTGCAAACAATGCAGTGATGTCATTTTAAAGTAGTGGTCTATGAAGGGTTAAGAAGGGACACACTTAACAGTGGACAGCCTCTAAAGAAATCTTGGGGGCCGTTGACCCATACCGCAACATGCACTTTAATTCATGATTGTATTTCTGGTGCCAACCATGCTGACGCACCGTAATACATTACAGTTATTCTATGTTGATTCATGTAGGTCTCAATCTATCTTATACAAAATGACGGAACGTCGTTGGGGAAATAAAGCCCTACCTACCATTTCATCTGACTATCGCAAAAAGAACATTACACAACATTTGATTAAGGTCTTACTCTTGATGCTGTTTGTTCCACACACTTTACTTGTGACCCTTCTAACATCGTATCAAGGATACAACCTTTGAGGGGAACGAGATTAAATATATCTGATTGTCTTCGATATTATCGATATTATCGAAGATGTGCAATAACATGCCACCAGAGTGCATGAGGGAAAGTCACTTTTGATAATTACAAATATCTATACGTGTTGGACTTTCAGAGTTAGCATACGATACTCTTTAGTCACACGTACATATTCACATGCATCCCATCACACACACACACACACACACACACACACACACACACATGACAAATACACAATACACACACCACACTCATTCTCACTGAAAAATTGAAGGGGATGATGAATGTTCGCATCACGTGACTACACCGATATTCCGAAACTGGTATCAACCACGCGCAGCGCAAAAAAGATCTAAAGAAAAAAAGGAGATTACTAAATTGTAGTCAACCAAATCAAATCAATCATATATCTTTCGTCAATGCCTGTTACAAGATCCCATTCTGACTCGAGGGGGTCGATGTTTCTGATTTTACCAGAGATGATCTAATTTAAACATGATACCCCTCCCACTATAGTCGCGCAGTGTAATTGTCAGACTCCCGTGGCGCCATTACCGTCTTTCTGTTCAAATGATATCTGGGTACGATCTTTTTGCGCGTGGAAGATATTATGCGTGTGCGATGAGATTGTTAAAACGATTGTCAATTCCTTTACCATTTTTTAACGCTGTGATATCAGTTTCATGCGATATTTAATTTTCGTGGTTACCGTAAATACAATTACGTTAGAATCACGTCATGCTATGTTCAAAATGCAGAGATGTTGAGACCAAAAATGAGCTGCAAACAACATAATTTGAACACAACACCACATTCCTTCACATCAAATAGCATTACGTTTATCTGACTAATGATTACAGCTTGCATACTGCTATATCCGGGGGCTAAATCATTACTGGCAGGACGCTATTACTGTAAAGCTTTACCATTGCTGACTCTTCGGTGCCTTTTTCTTGTTAACTTCATATAACGTATGCTGTAAATGTAATGCGAGTTTGTGGTGACAGGAAGCAAATTCCCCTCATCCTCGTTGAATAGCAGTAGTGCCGTATGAAGATGACGTTATTGTGAATCAGTCTGGCTAGGCAACAACACGTCACGTGTAACAGATTATCTTCCTCCTGTGAATCGTACCAATGGGCCCCCTATAGATTTCGGCTCAATAGTCGTTGTCATCTGCCTCATTGCCCCCAAAATGGCACTCGTCTGTCCCTCGCAGGGCTCTTCCTCTTGGACCAGAATAATATGATACCCGCCTGCCACGCAGCTGGCAGATTCGATACTGAAAATTAGAATAGTTTGGCAACAGCGTGGAGTTTTAGACAAGACTCTATCAAATTCTAGTCCAGAGGTATATACAGGTAGGTTCGAAACCCCCTCTGACAAGTATGCACTGGGAGCATGTTCATGCTATGAAAATTGATAATTGTAAGGGGGCTCTGTATCAGACAACAGCGTTTACACTTAAGAGGTTACGTAAGCAATTGTGATATGATAAATCATCGCGATAGATTCTTCAACTGCATTCTATCCCTAAAGCCAATAAAAGCTGCATCTCCTTCCTTTCTCCTCTTCTTCTCTTGAAGGAAGTCACGTTAAACCGTAAACTTTATTTGTTTGCTACGAGGGCTGCAAATGCATTAAAGTGGGTATGTCATCGGCCTGGCGACTAGGTGGCAAGTGCCTGCGATGTCTCCACAACGTCTCCTGGAGACTAGTCTAAGGATAGTCGCGGGAAATTCTAAAATGTTCAATTTGTTTTTGTTTTGTTGTTTTCCTAATGAGACTTTTCCCCAGTATCCAGCAGGTGTCCAGGCCGCAACGTCTCCATCAGTTGCAGCGAAGTCGCTGAGACTATTTTTGTCCGCGACTGGAGAGATGTCTCCGTGACCTACTGGAAACCAAAGAGATAGAAAAGACGTGCGGCGACGTTGCGGCGACGATGCGGCGATGTCTCCTTGACCCACTTTAATGACCGTGTAATTCAGCGCGTGCTAGCATCATCGAATTGCACAGAGGTACTGCACTGATTAAGATTAAAAGGAAAAGAAATTGGAGAAAATAAGAAGACGAAAAGGTGAGGCAGGAACAAAAACAGATGAGAAATAACTGAGATTATAAAAAAGTAAAGAAATGAAGAAAGACCTCATTAGATACAATAACAAGGCGGAAGTCATTCCTGATGTATAGTTTATGATTCTTGAGGTTAGAAGAATGAGGTAATGAGGGAACGCATCATTAAAGTCTTTAAGTGGCCATGCATAACGTAGCGCAGATTTAGAAGAAGCCGCGGGACCACTGACTCGAACTCTGTCGAAGTTGACCAGACTCGCTCGTAATCCGCTCCCATATCAACTTCTTTGCCTCGCACGTTTCAGATATTCAGAATGACGAACATATGCTGAGTAAGAAGATACTTCCAAGGCTAAATTTCTTAAAGTGCATTTACGCTTTGGCCCTGGAGGTTTACTAAAAACAAGAGTTTAGTAAGCTGTTATGAAAACACTGCTATTAGCAATTCCACCGGTATGTGAGAAGGAGAAGTTTTCATCATGTCTTCAAAGATACTCATGAAGTGGGGTTTTTTCGATTTTTTTTCCGAAAGTACTTTTTTTTTGGTTAAATGTATCCTGTTTTTGTGAGCAGGTATTTTGATCCTGTTTTCCCCTCCATATGAGAGGGAAATAACGTAGCAGAAATTCTCAAGGTAGTCTAAATGTGAGCCATGGGTTATGCAAACGACTATGGGTAAATATGGCCTGAATGCATTGTGACATGTACATGTAGTTTTTGGTTGTTGTTGGTTTTTTTTTTTTTTTGCAAATAATGCGCATGACACATCGATCATCGCCAATTTATACGCCAACAGAGGTTCGCACAAAGCTGCCTTCCTAACATTAAAGGAGAATAAAACCCAACCAATTGCATACATTAGAATTGAGGGAATGCAGCAATATTAGCAAAGTTTATGAAAATCGGACAATTTGTTACAAACTTACGAATGTTTTAAAGTTTTGGTACAGCCATCGTGGGATTAGAACACAACGACATTTTGTGACGTCATGCATAGACAAGTTATGTGTAGACAAATTTGTAAATTCTTAATTCAAAATGCTTTCACTTTTCTAGCATGATGAGAAAGCACTCTGAATACCTCTTCCAGAAGGTAGGCAGGGGGAATGTTATTACCTTCAACAGTAACAAGTGAAAGGAATGTGTACCTTTCATGAAATATGAAATTTTGTGGAATTTTCTTTATATTTTCTGTTAATTGTTCTCCATGTTTGATGAAACAAATTGATGTAGTCTTTTTGTCGAGCGAATTCCATACTGAAACTTATAGAATTTCTTAAGTTTTGAACGGATGATACAATTCTTCTCAAACTTCACTGGTATTATGTTTTACTAATATCTCTGCATTCACGCAATTGACGTAATTGTATATTTGGGTTTCGTTCCCCTTTATGGCCCGTGTGAACGCAATAGCTTCCTATCATTAATTTTTGGACTACTGAAATGTTTTCATTTTTATTTGTTTTTATTAACGAACCTTATTTCATTTTCGGATAATGGAAGCTTCTGTATGATGAGCTGTAATTCGAGATTGACGAACCTTTTGTTTTTTTCTTCTTCTTCATTTTCGGACTGCCGGCCCCTATTTCATTTTCGGACTATCGAACCTTCGGAATAGCGAAAGTTATTCCATGGTCGGATTAACGAACCTTCGGTATGACGAACCTTTCTTTTTTGTGTGTGATTTTCATATTGTCACATGGGCGGACTTAAATAATACTCAGTCACACTCGTGCCATTCACTTTAATGTACAGTTTAATATAACCATGTGTGGAATATTTACAGGACTGAAATCAAGAAGTTGTGACCAACATAAAATGCAAAATCAAAATTCTGAGTGAGATAGATTAAATTACAATACTCTTATATTCGACAACCATATTGTGAACGGGACCCTGCCTTGGTCCGGTTCCACCTGTAATTTTGGCTTAACACTTGTTCAGAATAATTATAACAGCTTCACTATCAATTCGTTATCCCTGACAATACACTATCTGCTATCAAGCGCAACACTATTTGGTTCACACCACCGTAGTGCTGATCCTGAGATGACCAGCCTGCACGCACGACGGTTTACCGCGGTTATAACACTTGTCTTCAATTACACTGCTTCCGTTTACATCCGGGTTCTGTGCTAACCCGCAATTATCATGGAGTGTATAAATACCAATATTCGAATTATGTTCACATTATATTCATCTTTTTACCAATTTAACATGACCTTCATCCCTCTACTTCAGCGACACTTCCACGTCATAACCAATCATATCTACAGGGTGCCATGTACCCGCCAGGTTCATCGCTCACCTGCGTTGTCCACAGAGTCACATGAATTGTCAAACTGTTCGCTTCCAGAACATAACTAATTCGTGGTGGAGCGTCCTTGTATGCGAGGTTGCTATTTTAGCTCCAAAGTGTCGCGAGGACCCGCGTTCCGTATTCACTGGCGTCCAAGTTTCTCCCTAGCGAGGGGCGGACAGTCACTCGGCTGGGAATGCGTCTGCCTGGGAGTAAACTTGACCTCGGCCTTGGCGCCATCTACAAAATTATTCAAATGTAACATATACCAATGGGGTGTGTTCTAATCACGCACACAAAAAGGTTATCAGCTTAAAATCCTGACATCACAGTGAAAATTTGAGAACTGCATTATTATCCAATTAACATACAAAATTCACACAATGGAATGTTTCAAACATTGGAAATATAACGGTGCATAGCTTATCAAACATCACCGCATCGTTTTCAAAACTTATACACCATTATAATATACTTTATCACTTATTCACGGGGTTCTCCGGGGCTATATGTGGTGCCCTGAAACACATTCACATCCTTACACACGACAAAGCAGAAATCAAATCGCAATTTAACTTACCAATGACCGGTGAAATATAACCAAAATGCCTCTTCTTCTTGTCTACTGGAAGGCTGCAAAGGCTGTTGGAATACGCCTTCTGGCAGCAAACAAAATCTGAACTCTAATCAGCCAGTATACAGGCTGACGGTAAGGTGGACGGACGGCTCCTGGCCGCAAATGAAATTGGGCTTAGACACAAAATTATCTTGCCAACTGGCGCCTGGGTGTGGCAGGTTGGTTTCCTGCCATCACGGAGCTAACTCAATGTTCTCTCGGTGAAATCAAAATGGTGTCTGCCACGAAAGGATCCAACTCTGCTGTTAAATTGCTACTCGACTACGACATTCCTTTTCGAGGCATTTGGAATATTTGATACAACTCGAAGGACTTGAACGAAAACACCTATACAACACTCTCCCGGAACTGGAGCTATTTCCTGTCTTTTCTTTCTACATTAATTGACATGCAAAAATAAATGAACTCCTCTCGGTCATCGATGGCGCGACTTGTAAAACATTTACACCTGTCCTAGCACTTTCTCTCTCTCACTCTCGCTTTCTCTCTCGCTCACTCACTCGCACTCTTTGTCTCGTTGTCCCTACACGTAAACAAGTTTGTCTAGTTGAATGACCGATAGGTGATCTCCATGAAACAACCTGGAAATGCATTTTCAATGTGACACATATCAACGATCCTTCGGAAAATCTTACCTTTAGAATAATCATCCCTATCTCATTTACGGACTAACGAGTATCTAGGTGTACGGAATTAACCTTATTTCATTTTCGGATCAACGAACTTCCGGGAAAAACAGCATCACCCCGGACTAATCATCATCGAGGGCAACTCGTTGTCGGTTTACTTCGAGTCCTATCAATAAAGATAAGCACAGTGTGAACGCAACGAGGAGCTAATTTGTCTGTCATATAATAAAAGCGTGACCATGTGAGTATAAAGCTAGGCTGACACTTGCACGACTTTTGGCCGCGATTTTGTCGTGGCAAGTCGTGCCATTTTGGGGCACGAACTGGGAGGCTCCCGCACTGTTCACGACTAGTTCACGCATAGTTCACGACGAGTTCACGACGAGTTCACGAATAGTTCACAAATGCGTGCCCATCAGTGTCCACATTGACACGAACTGGCACGACGAGTTCACGCTTATAGTTTGCGCATAGTTTGCGCATAGTTTACGCACTTCCCGCATTGGCACAACGAGTTTGCGCAATTCGGACGGTGTCGTGCCGACTTGGGCATGCCTTATAAAAAGGGGGCCTCCCAAACCCCTGGTCATTTTTGGATTGGCTGTGGAAGAGACAACATTCTGAATGCCAGAGACACAATCATTGCAGAGAAGAGAAGATGCCTATACCTGGCAGCTGCTCTAGCCATTGTTGAAGAGCAGTAGAAAAGGCTTGAAGAGGCAGAAGAGCAAGAAAAGGCAACCCCACCTCGAAGAAAGACACAAAGGAAAGTGTGGGTCAGGGAATGGTTGACCAGAAGGCACGAGTTTGGACAGTATGACAGTCTACTGACTGAACTCCACAAGGAAGATCAAAGGGGCTACAAAAATTACCTTAGAATCACACCTGACCTGTTCCAAGAGATGGTTGAGAAGTTAACCCCTCGCCTCCAGAAGCAGTCCACCTTCATGAGGGAATCGCTTCAAGTTGGACTCAAGCTGGCTGCCACCCTCCGCTTCCTAGCCACTGGAAATTCCTATCCAAGTCTGCAGTACAGCTTCAGGGTTGAAGCAAGTACCATCTGCAAGTTCATACCCGAGGTGTGTAAAGCCATCATCGCGGTCTACAAGGACGAAGTGCTGCGCTGCCCCAAAACTGAAGAGGAGTGGAAGGAAGTCGCTGCCAGGTTCAGCGCTAGATGGAACTACCGCAACTGTCTGGGGGCTGTGGACGGCAAGCACATCGCCCTGAAGAAGCCACCCAATGCTGGTTCTTACTACTACAACTACAAGGGCTTCCACAGCATTGTGCTGATGGCAGTGGCATGGAGTAACTGTTCCCTGCATGATGCTGTAGAAGGGAACAGAGCTGGAGTGCCTCAACCAGAACCACTCCCTAATGATGACCAGCCAGTGCCCTATCACTTCGTAGGGCATGACGCCTTTGCTTTCCGAACCTGGATGATGAAATCATTCTCCCATCGGTCACAGGTCCTACGAGAACACATATACAGCTACAGGTTGTCTCATGCCCGACGTGTCGCGGAGAATGCCTTTGGAATTTTGTGTCAAAGGTTCCGTTGCTTCTTGACGACGATGCATCAGCACCCCGACACCATTAGCCTGATCACCATGTGCGCCTGTGTCCTGCATAACCTCATCCTCATCAGATACCCACACGCAATTTCAGAAGTGGACCGCGAAGATCTGGACACACATGATCTGATCCCTGGTGGATGGAGGACTGACCGACACCTGCGGGGGCTGCTGCCTCTAACCGGCCATCATACCCACAAGGATGCAAAGGATCAGCGAGACCACCTGTCACATTACTACATGTCCCCTGCTGGTGCTGTCCCTTGGCAAGAAAGAATGGTAGTAGCTCCATGAGCTGCATCCACAGTTGTTCCATTTTTGAAATAAAAGAAACGACCCCCCCCCCAAAAAAAAAAGAAAGTAATGAAGGAATAGAAAATAAAAGACATTAAATAAAGGAAGTCAGAAAAAAGTAAAACACTGAAAAGAAATAGTGAGAAAGGATGATTCCCCCACCCCCCCCCCCCCCCCCCCCCCCCAAAAAAAAAGAAAAGAAAAAGGAAACAAAAAAGACGAAAAAGAAACGAAAAAAGAAACGTAAACAAACAAAAGAAAAAACGCAAAAGAAACGAAAAAATAAAGGACAACGAAAAAAGAAATTCCCCTCCCCTCCTTCCCCCCCCCCCCCCCAAAAAAGGAAAAAGGAAACAAAAAAAGAAAAAGAAAAGAAAAAAGAAAAAGAAACGAAAACAAACAAAAGAAAAAGAGAAAAAGAAACTAAAAAAAGAAACAAAAGAAGAAACAAAAAAGACACGCAAAAAGAAACGGAAAAAGAAAAGGAAAAAAAGAAAGAGAAAAGGAGAAATGAAAACGAATAGGCTAATAAAAGAAAAGAAGTCCCCTCCTCCACTCACACAAAAAAGAAAGAAAAAAGAAACAAAGAAATGGAAGTAAACGAAAAGAGAAACGAAAAGAAAGAGAAACGGAAAAGAAACGCAAGAAATGAAGGATTTCGTGGTTTTGGGGTTTTTTTTTTGGGGGGGGGTGAGGGGAACTGTTCTTGAACTGCTCGTGCCATGCGCAAACTGTTCGTGAAATGCGTAAACTAGTCGTGAACTGCTCGTGCCATCAATGCGTGAAGTACACGTGACCGTGTCAGTTGGAAAGCACGGCCACGCTGCGACGCGCACCAATTCGTGAACCTGTCGTGAACTACTCTTGAACTCGACGTGAGCTGTTCGTGAGCTATTCGTGGCAGTTCATGACAGTCGTGGCATGGCGCGCACTGCCACGCACTGCCACGCATCCTCCCGTATCGTCTCGACGAGTTCACGACGAGTTCACGAACAGTTTGCGCATAGTGTAGTTCACGACCCGGTCGCAAAATTTTGTCGTGACCAAAATTTTGAACATTTCAAAATTCTCGTCCCGACATGGCACGCAATCACGACGGGTTTACGCACACTTCACGCCAGTTTACGACTAGTTTGCGCACTGGCACGACTCGAGTCGTGCCAATGAGTGCCACAGAATCGTTCAAGTGTCAGCCTAGCTTTAACTCTTAACCACGAATGCGTGAGCGGGAGGTAAACAATGAACATGTTTCCATATCAATTTTCAATTTTCAACATGAAATGGAAATTCCATTCTGATATTATGTTGTTTGTATGAAAACAGCAAAATCACACAAGTCAATTAGTAAAAATTAGTTTGTAAAATAGAATAAAAACCAGACATTGGACACATGAAAAAGTTATACATGTTGAAAATTCACAGAGTACGACAAATAATCAGCAACTCTGTGTGATGTATCTATTGAGTAGCACTTTATTTACTTTGTACACAAAATTTAACTTATTTGGATTTTCCTTAAATATTTAGACACATATACAAAATTTGGTCGCCAAGGAGGACACGCAAAAACGTGGTACTTTTCACGAACAGGTCTGAGAATTTTTTCCCGGAAGGAAAATGACAACTGGTGAACTTTAGTGTATACAAACCCGATGGAGGACTACTCGACACCAGTCCTACGCCTACGTCACGCGGAGTTGCCAATTTGTCTTACTCTTTAAACTTAAACAGTTAATAACTTTTGTGCTTGTCATAAAGATTTGTTTGTATGTCTGATTTTTTTTTTGTCCAAATTTTTTACTGATCTAAGTACTCTGATTTTTCTGTTTTTATGCAAAAAATATCAAGATTGAATTCACCTTCCGCTACGTTTCTAAAAACACATTAATTTTATGTGTAAATTCCGTTCATACATTATGTATCTGCATGCGCCCCTAATCTTGAGTCTTTACATGTGAAGTTGTGTATTTTTGTGTGTTTATGTGCAGAAAAGTACCAGCATAATTGGCTACCAGACTACCGTTCAAGTGTCCTTAATGCCACTCTAAATCTCGACATCACGTATCAGGATCTACGACATGCGACAGCGCGCGACTGTGCCTAGAAGCCCTCCCGCCCATTTCTCCAAATCCATGGCGATAATGTGATAAAGTAATGCTTCGTGCTAGGCAACAAATAGACTAGGGAGACACGTAAAGCACAAATTGATCACCCCTTTTTTTGGACACGAGCTCAGACACGAATTGATCACGTTTTTTTCACAGTCGGCAAACAAACCCCAAACTACCTAGGCAAGGTAATAACGTTACGAGAATTTTGCCGTTATGGGAGTTAAAAACGCACGAATTGTCTGTCCCTTTCGTGTGATTAGGGAATTCAAAAGCATTGTTGTCAATAAGCTCCGCTTTTTCGCAGGTAGAATACCATTTGTCTTCTTGTTTGTTGCCTTTGTTTGTATCTTCCGATAATATGAAACTTGCATGCCCAATTGATCAATTTTGATTTGTTTTTAAACTCGTTCTTGACACAACTACACAAGGCACAAGCCTGCAATGTTTGAAATCTATTCTATGATGGTCCGCGTTGGAGGCGCTATACATCGAAATGCATTATAGGTATAAACATCGAGATGAGGTTGCTGGTTTAATAGAAAAGTAAAATGGCGTATGCCGCACAACAAAACAAAAAAGTATTTATCTCAAAGCCTCGCAGTCCGGTTGTATTATAATTCAGTGTATATGCACACATTCACATACTCACACAACATGCGTGTAATGGGTGTATTTTTATTTATTTTTTGGCGCGCCTTCAAAAGAAGGCTAATCCCTTCTTCCCTCCTTTCTGAAATGGGATCTTACTCATTCCAGACATGTCTAACAATTAACGAAGTAATGGCAACAGAAAGCAGGCGTACACCGTGACACCATAAATTCATTACGCCTCGCCACCCGGGCAGCGAATGCTCTCAAAAGGAGGTGCCGTGTTGACTCAGTTGGGCCGTCCATTGGTGACGGTCGCTGTTTCCTCCTATTATTTTATCCAGATCGGCTGCTAGGACTTCTTGACAAGTTGGCGGGAATTGATTCCGAAGGGCGTGGCTGCATGGGGAATGAAGGCATTGCCCCTGGCTGGCTATGAGAATCGTAGGTCAGTTGACTTGCATATAAGGCGGACTTGTCGAGTTTAGGCCCATTTTGTTGTGTTCACAGGCTGATGCAGCTCAGTGTTTGGAATCATACGTTTAATTCTTTAGGCTCTTGAAATCTGACGTGTAATTCTTTTGGTACTTGTTATGAGTGCTCAGACATTAACAGACAGTTATCAAAATATACATTAGGGCGGTGATTTGGTAGCTCGTCTGCCTCCGACCCAAGCGGCCCGGGTTCGAACCCGAGTCTGGACTGAGCAATGTTGTGTGTAATCATACCATCCCCTCTATCAAGAGGCAAAACACTCTGTCTCTCGGATAGGACTTAAAATGGAGGTCCCGTGTATGAGAGAGTCACAACTCATGCACGTAAAGATCCCGCTTCATTCATTCATCGCAAAGAGCAGGGTGGCGAGTAACCCGGTGAAGTGGTCCCAGCTCACATCCAACTGGACCCCATGGAAGACCAGCTTAGCGTAGCTGAATATGGGCTATCCAGCCATCTTCTCAGATGGAAAATGATCAAACAAACAAACAAACACACACACAAACAAGAGACGAAACTGAAAGGAAACATTTGAGATGTGACCACACACGAACACAGGAATATACTGTCTTCAGACACGTACAAGGTAACTCTATAGCTGATGGAGCATTCGAGTTTGCATCATGTCTGATACGTGTTCAGCGAGTTTACTCCTTAGTCAAAGCTGTTTCCAATAAATCTTTGTGCCGCTATACCAGGGAGATACTCTGCGTAACATAGCAACTAAGCTTACCTTCTTCCCTCCTCCCTCCTTCTCCCCCTCCCTCCCTCCCTCCCTCCCTCCCTCCCTACTCCCCCCCCCCATCTCCCCCTTCTCTTCTCTCAGTTCACCAAGTCACATCGCTGCATGTGATTTTTTTCTCTTTTTTTTTTTCGAGCGAGAATGTCATTGGGGTTGGACCGTCAGGGTAAAATGCTCGCTACGCTGGAATATTCAATTATGGCTCTTAAGGGGAAGTAACTGTAACTGCCCTGACTGTTTAGCCGAAGCGTTCAAAAATGACTCTCATTTGTCTTTCGATCTTAGGGGGACATTCATTTTCCTGGTAAGCAAGAATAACCGATTAAGCTGTACTTTGCCACGGAATCCATCGTTGCTTTTTGTTTTTGTTTTTGTTTCTCATACATCGTACCCTCTCATTCCAGTTTACGTCTTTCATACCACAGGAGTTTCCATGGTTTAAGTGTAAACGGTGGTATTACAAGTTGAGATGCAATTGGACATAAATTCAACATGCGCTGGAATAACGAAATTTACCCCCATCGCTCGTCAGGGGGGCAATTTTGTGCTCTTACCAAGAGGTATTTTGTCTTTGTTTTGTTTTTTTAATCTCAGCGAATTCAACATGTTTAAGTCGGAGATGTTAAGGCCACAGGCGGAGGGCACAAATAGACTTCCTGTTTAAAAAAAAAAATCCTGCATAATTTGGTGTATATCAAGAACTTAAGTAATTTTTTACGTTATAAAGTTCAATGCAGCATTATTTAGATAGATAGATAGATAGATAGATAGATAGATAGATAGATAGATAGACAGATAGATAGACAGATACATACATACATAGATATTAAGGAGGAACAGTAAGAAGAAGAATAATTCCAAGCTACGCACCCTCTTCCCCTTCGTCATATCTCTATACATGGATCCGGCTTTATAGAGAGATATTATGTTGGTCATAATTACTATATCCAGGAGGCACACAACATGCACAAAGGAGACAATTTGTGCCTCCTTTATGTTTTTAACTAAATCATATCCCATTCAATCGCATGCTTTACTCCTGACATTGCTTAGTACACATTTCAATGTGGTATCTCATCATATTGTCAAACCTGTCTACAGCGGTCACACCAGGGAGACAAAAAAAAGTGGCCGTTATAAGCAGGTGGTATAATGGTGCTACTAACCGTGTCTTTAACATGGCTTTCTCTTCGTGGTGATTGTTTTTTAGTAGTTGTAATCGGCAGGTGGCCGCTCAGGCAGGTTTGACTGTATGTGCGATGGTCTTGTTGTTTTTTTAGTTCCAGAAGATCCGTCTTGTGTCTTTTTTTATATTCTCTTTCTTCTCCTCTCCTTTTCTTCTTCTTCTTCTTCTTCTTCTTCTTCTTCTTCTTCTTGTTCTTCTTCTTCTTCTTCTTCTTCTAAATTCTATTGCTTCCGGGAAAGACGCTAAGAAGGGATTGAACCTTTCCGGAATGATATTGTAGCCTGTTTGTTTCTCCCTCGTAATATCGAGTACTTGTGATTGAATTATTAATCACCAATGACCGACTAGTCGGGCTATCATGATATAGAAGGCGGAAAGGTCTTCATAGAGACTTAGTATAGAGCGCCTGCAGTGGCGGTACCCTGTGTAATAGAGATCTGTGACATGTTCGATTAATTTCACAAGTAGGCGGAAATTACCCGTGAAGTAGCCGTCACAAGAGGCACCGGACGCTGATAGGGGACCACCAGTGTTTGCTGGGGAACAATCAAGATCCATCTTTCCGGGGGTAATCCAAAATGTCACCACCCCAACAACCTCAAGGAGATGTCTTCATTTTCACTATCATCGTTATTATCATAATAACATATACTTTTATTCATTGCAATCCCATATACTAGGCATCGTGTAGTCTTCTCTGAGTTTATTCGGCATGAATCTTCATTGCACCTAGATACGCCTCCATTTATATCTTGTTTCCACATTCTAACAAAGATCTCAACTTCATTCTTTTATCTATGAAGCCGAGCATCATCAATTTTCTATAGATAAGATATCTTTGCTAAATCTCAATCATGATCACCCACATTCGCATATTGAACAAATAACATGATTGACTTCCTAACAAGTGTACAGAAACCGCGTAAAGGGTAAACGATGGTGTCCGGAAAAAACACCAGCATACAAACCCCAGAATCAAATGTAGTGTGAAATATACCGAAAGGATGCAGTGACGAAAAAAAAAAAAGGTAATGTATGTGGAAACACAAGACAAAGCCATAGTGCAGGTGTGGCAATTAGGCCTACATACCTTGCACAAGTTTACGAAGACCTTAATACAATGAGCGACCATCGAGATCACCCGAGAAGGTCACATTGACCTTTTGATACAATAACCTGATTTATGGATAGATTCGAATTTAATGTTTCCCTGTAATTCAAAAGGTTGCCCTATTTAGCAGCAACTGCTGCGTGCAAATTGGGTAATATACTTGTTGAAATACGCTGAAAATGTCGTATGGATGGACTACCGGTATATTGTTACTGGTTAAAACTTGTGATATCAATATATTTGGAGACATTAGTAAACCAGACTACTTTATTCGATGCCTCGACGGTACGTCGTTGTAAAATGAAAAAAAGAAAAAACATGGCAGTCGCAATGTATATAAAAAAGCAAACAAACTTTGTCACTTTATCAATCTGTGAAGAGAAACAAACACAACAAAAAGCAAAAAGATTTTTGAAAAAAGAAAAAAATGAAGAGATCAGTAATCAAGGAATTTTAACAATCTACATAGGTTATCCTCTCACAATTAATACTGATCTCCCCGTAAGAAGCACTATGACGATTTCTATTTCTTCTTCAGCATTTCTGAATCTGTATTCAGATCGATTCGGACATCAGTTACGACTAGAATTAATACGACTTTTATCTCCGATAGTCGCAGATATTCAACGCATCACCATTAAAAATCGCTTACGTACATAATATACTTGAGAGTGATCCATCTCAAAACATTATCATGATGAAGGACAATTTCTTCTTTTATTGATTTACGGGATTAATTACTCCTAGTTCTCAGGATTTCACGTTGATTCTCGACAGATTCGAAGATTATGTGCTCGTAGGGTTCCATTAAAGGGTAAGGTTTTGTTCTTGAGATGGATACAATGTTGTTTATCGCTCAGTGCCATTTGTCACTAGATGATACTGCATTCAAAATGTCTTCTCGTCTTGCTCGGTATACATCTTAGTTGTTGTTTTTTTAATTCTTGTATCAATCAATTTGTAGATTTTCTTCTCTTTACCCCTTTTTTTCTCCTCCTTTTTTTTTTCTCCGCCTCCTCCCTTTTCTTTTTTTCCCTGTCTTTTCTTCCACTGGATTCCAGGGAATTCTCAGATTATTACTACTATTTGTGAAGAGGAAAAATACGTAATTACTCGTTTACAAACACACAACGAGAATATTTTACTCGTGCAAAAACAAAAAAAGGGAAAAAAATGTAAAATCGTGTGGCCATGCTCACTTTGAGATGAAAATTACACCCACGGTTTCAAGAATTCATCCTCTAATGATCTGGAAAAATAATATTTCAGCCAAATGAAGGATTGTACTGAAAAGTGGTGATGATAGTGATAGAAATGGTAACATTATTACCGACTGAGAGTGTGGTGACGAAAAGCAAGAAAGGGCAATGGCGGTGATATTATTTTGTGCATTATCCACTTAAAAAAAACAGCAACAACAACAAACAAAAAAGATGGGACTTATATCAGTAGATGAATAGGAGAATGAGAAAATTGAATGATACCATCTCTTGCAAAAGAGCTGACATGGCTTTATCGCAATATACAGACGAGGCAGTTTCTCTCTTCATTTGGGTTATTATTTTATGGCACAGAGTAGGCCCTACATACACTGTATCCTTGAGTCCGCGCTTGACAGAAATTGTGATGGAAATTGACACACTATATACAGCAAAACAGCTTGAGTAGAAACCATAATATTCTAACACGAGATTTGGAAAGAAGACAAGAAAAAGAGAAAATCGTATGGTATCAGCTCAATAAAAGAGCTGACACGCCTTTACCGATATTGACATGATATACGAGACAGTTCCTGTCTCCATTTTGGGTCACTGTAAAGCACCTTCGTATCTATGAGTCCGCGCTTGACAGAAATTGTGGTGGAAATTGAGACACTACAGCAAAACGGCTTTATAGTTGAAACGACAATGTTCTCGGAATAGCTTCGGAAGTCTTGTATTTCGAAATAGGAGTCGATGTTAAGTACGCTGATTTCAAGCTCAAGGCAGCGATCTCGAGATAAGAATTGAAAAATGATGACATTGACTTAAGCTTTATGGCATACCGGTCGGCTCTCATTCTTCAAAACTGTGCATAATGAATACTGAGATCTTTATCTCCTGAAAAAAAAGCCCGAACATTAAAAGCTTAAAAGCAAGAAAATCTTCATGCGATGAAAGAAACATTATCATTAACGATGAAATAAAGCTGCATGCGTGATACGGGTTGGATACTAGCGTTACAACAGCCGTCAAATGCTTTTGTATATTCTCATTAAAAGTAACAGGGTGCAATTTCGGAGTAATGATTCTATTACACTCCTTTCGTACTTCCCGGCGCGCTTATAATAAAAGTCGTCTCCGAGAATGACGTCCAACTTCTAAACAGAACGTCTGGGCTAGTTAGGTGCTACTAATGCCAACAAAAATCACGCATGCTTTTTTTTTCATTTTGTTCTGTTTAGTTTTGTAGGTAGTCATGTTCTTATAAGACACCTCATTTTCCTAGAATCATTGTCCAGTTTCAGGTTTCTTCACTTATCAAAATGTGTTTGTATGGAATAAGAGGACGGGAAAGAGAGAGAGGGGGGAGGGAGGGAGGGAGGGAGAGAGGGAGGAAGAGCTGGAGGGAGAAAAGGGGGAAATACTTATTATGGTCATGTTTATGACCTTTACTGACTATTATAGATTCTTTGAAATCATTTTATTTTTATGCACTAAACTATCTATGATTTTATGTATTAGCTTTTCTCAAAACTTGGGGTATATGTCGTTAAAAGCTTGTGAACATTTTTGGCAATAATTGCATGGTTCGCATCAGGAAAAAATAACAGTCAAAGATAAATAAGTGCAAAGTACATTTTTGTTTCCTCAGAAGAGTAGGTTTGTAGGAACGAGCCCGTACGTGGTTGTTAGATTGCTCTTTAAAATAGATCTTCAATGAGCAATCTCCGCAATTAGTAATTGTTAAAAAGCTAGCGTCATTACTCAGGACAATAAAAGTGCAAAACTGGAACATCGGGTACTTTAACACGATGTCTTTTATTGTCTACATCGACTTGGCAATTACAGAATGCATTACCGCTATGCCGTAAATCACACGGGGTCAACCTGAACATCCGCCCGTACTCCCCCCGTAGCACTCGAGTTGTCAACGAGGTAATTTCCTCGTGTTTGTCTCCGTTCATTTTTCGAGGATCCCCTTTCGTCGCTTGGCGCATTGCCTGTCTTCATTAACCTGCCATTAATTATGGCATCATCGAAAGGCGAGTGTTATTACATTCCGTGTATTATGCTGGTGCACCTCCCAAAAACCTAACGACTGCAGCCCCTGAGCCTTCGCTTGTCAGAAGTCTGCAGAAACACGCCGTGTTGAGTTGTTTGCTCTGCAGCACTCAAACGCCTGCATGCACGGAATAGAAGGGGAAAGCGTTTCGTGTGTTCTTTTCAGTTAATGGTTGATCGCGTACCAGAAATTTATAACCTCGTTCTCAGGGTCTTTTCTTCTCAAAATTTGAATGTGAATATCATGTGCGTCTCTCTTTATAGGGTATACTTATGGTTAGCTGATAAGATACACACAATATACATTTATGTAACTAATAGACATTTATTATTGGTATTATTGATATTATTATTATTGTCATCATCATCATCATCATCATTATCATTATTATAGTTATTATTACTTGATATTTGTTTATTTATACGGGGCCCCCGGTATCTAAATATATCGAAATACATAACCACTCTCAACTGTAATGTTTCAATATCGGGAACCGCCGCACACATGCTATCTATGTCGACGAAATTATTG
The DNA here is from genome assembly GCF_040938485.1 of Diadema antillarum. NCBI lineage: Eukaryota > Metazoa > Echinodermata > Echinoidea > Diadematoida > Diadematidae > Diadema > Diadema antillarum. Next base: position 181,992 of record NW_027271776.1, on the reverse strand, counting down.
CTGAAATAAGGATTCGCTCCGTCATATTTTACTATGCGAGTATGTTATATTCGAAGGATTCAGAACGTGTTTTTATGACGTCATGCGTCGTTCATGCTCTTGCAATGACATAACCGATGATGATGAAGATGATGCAGAACAATGCTGGTGGAAGGGAAACGAATTGTTTTAGGTTCATTAAGATGAAGTTGCGTCACATCATAGCATGTCCCTCTTTAAATCTATACTTTGTTCAAAATTTTTACTTGATCATCTCACAACATTTGAGTCCTTTAAACTGCAGCATTTCGTGTCAATCCAGTAATATCTTGGAATGAGGAAATATATGAGGAAGAGTATTGGCTGTTATTTTCGCGAGTTTTTAATTTTTGCGAATTTCGGGAATCAAAGTTGAATCGCGAATTTAACAACACGCGAAAACGTCACCATGCACTAAGCTAAAAGAGCCCTTATGAAGGCGTGTGTGTCAGTTCGCGAAAACAACTCGCGAAAATGCATGCGACCTCTTCATGCGCCAAAATATCTGTTCACAAAAATAACAGCGTATACAGTATGCAGTACTCTCTAAAAAAAAAAATCGAGTGAAAATATTCATTCTTAAAGGAGTGAATACAAAAAAAGAGTGAATTTAGAGTGAAATTGGAGTGGATTTTGAGTGAAATGTTCATTTTCACTCTTTTTGGAGTGATCTCAGGGATCACTCCAAAATTTCGAGTGATCCCTAAGGTCACTCCAAAAAGAGTGAAAATGAACGTTTTCATTCAAAATTCACTCCAATTTCACTCTAAATTCACTCTTTTTTGTATTCACTCCTTTAAGAGTGAATATTTTCACTCGATTTTTTAGAGAGTATTTTACAAATATGTATAATCATGCGTGTGCATGTATGGGTATGATGTATATCAACGGGCTGAGCAGTTCGGGAATTAAATGTTAAAGTCATACCACGATTTGATGGAATAACTTAAAAAAGACACTCTCTTGGTGAAAAACTTCTGATTTCAATACAAAATATTTACTTCCGAAATGTTCAGCTGTGAAAGCTATAGCCTTCATCAGCGGAATGACCCGTCTCCGTCAGATCACGTGTTGGTCGATGACTGCCGGTCAAAGACTTTCGGAAGTTTTTAGCGCCTCCCCCCCCCCCCCCCCCCCCCCCCGTCTTTGTTCAGAAAAAACAGGAGTTTGCCGTTATAGCATTTTTATCGAAACCTTTAATTGAGTAAAGCAAAGGATTCAACCATTAATGTGTTATTGCCATTTTGGCGTAAACGTACAGAGAGAGAGAGAGAGAGAGAGAAAGAAAGAAAAAGCGATATGAAACATTGATGTCTATTGAGCAACCTTTGACACAGAAAATAAAAGATAATTCCAAACAGTGACGTTCACTTAATTTCAAGAACGAAGGCAGTTGAATTGTGGGTAATCTTCGCTTATCATGCATGTGTATACAAACTTACAAACTGCACATACCTTATCTAATGCTATAAGCTATTACCGCGATTCAAATACTGTGCTGTGTGAATAGAATGAATGCACATTCGTTTACATTGATTTATTCGGCAAACATTCTCGTGTGCTAGGGACTCACCATTTTACCATCTATCCAAGAGACGTGTTCTCGGAATCATTCCTGTGTCTGAGCGGAAACAGATGGTGCTTCCCGCCATAAATCGAAATACATGACAAATTTGGATCGTACTCGACTGGAAATGTGACCATCAATCAAACTGTCAAAACAAAACAAAGATAGCTCTATAGCAGTCTCTTTGAATGAGAGATATCATGCTACCATTAATCTTTATCATGAAATGGTTGCAGTTAACAGAATATTTCGTCAGATAAAAACTTGAGAAAGAAATGGACACGGAAAAGCGGAACTTCGATTCATGTACGACTGCATTTGCAGCGCGCGTGAAATAATCCTGATAATCAAAAGATAAAGGAGAAAATGAAGAAAAACCCGACTCTTGAACATTTATTTCGTCAATTAGCAAGAACTAAACACTGCTTGGCAATATACAGAGAAAGTGGGGCGGTGGCGGGAACAGAAAAAAAAAAAGAAATGCAAGGTTGTTGTGAGTGCGCCCTCAATAGGTGAAAGTATTGCGTCGCTGGACTGGCGAATAGTAACATGAGCAAGCTTAATAGACACATTATAATGTGTTATCCTACGGCGAAATCATTCCCATAACCATATCAGATCTTTTCGCAGAAGTCATCCAGAGATATTTCAAAATGCCATACTTTTTTCTCGACAAAATGGAGAGAACGTTCGTCTCGAAGGGTGTGCAATGTGTAAAGCCTTAGACATAAATTTTCACCCTTAACAATTTTAATGTTAAATCTGTAAGAACGAAATTGATTTTGCAGTGGCCATGATAATGATTAAGTTAATTCCCCAAAAGTTTTTACATAATCATCGCGCATTTATGTTACCTATTTCACTGCGCCGTATATTTCACCAGGCGATACACTGTCATCAAATTGCGCTGAACGGGCTCGGTGTCTCTTGTAACATAGCACTCACGCTCTCTCTACTTTTAATCTCACACGTGATACAATCTACGTCACTGCCTAATCATGGTGTACTCGTCTACTCTCATTCACATACTTTCTGGAGAACATGGCCGGATGACGTATTCAGTTCAGCCCTGAATCCACCGAAGGGTCAATGTTTTTAGAACGCTCTCACATCACCCACGCACATTAGATATGCGCCCCAGCTGAGAACATGTCAATTGTTTGTTTTTACTGTCTTTCATTGAATACTAACGACAGTAGCAAAACATTAACTTATCCCCCTCTCAACCATCCGAGCAAGACAGTGCTGACCGTTCATCTTATCTCTAGCTGTCTAGTGCAAATGAGTTCTGAGATCCTTCGTATAGTAGACGGATTCTTCATCTCAACTTTTTGTCTTATTCTGTCATTATGACTTTTTTATTTCAAAGTATTGACTTTGAATATTCAGTATTTTTGAAAGCTGCAGTTGTTATATCGAGAGCAATCAATTTCAAATTGATATAACTTTATACTTCGGCATCCAAATAGTGATAGCGATTATCAAAGAATTAAGTATAAGCAAAATGACTAGTTTGTACTGATGCTGCTGTAATCAAGAATGCAGATAATAATTGTGCTGATAATGTTTATCGACTTTAGATATAATGATTTTTCCCTGTCTCCGGTCTATCGCGGACTGTCAATCTAATTGGTCTGTGTACTCGAATGTGGGTAAGCGGTCTTCCACGCCAACGGGAACGTCTTTGTTTTGTCTATTTTTGTTTTGTTTTTTTGTTTTTTGTTTTTCCGGGGGTATAATCCTCGCCGGAACCACAGCAATTAAAGTCGATCGTGATAGCAAGGCTTTGGCCGTTTGATTGTCACTGCGATACACGTGCTTTTACAGCGTCGGCGACTTTTAAGAAGAACACAACACCTGGCCACCAGCCTGTCCATGCGAAGGTGGTTAGAGAGAATTCCATGAGTGCAGACAGCAGACAGACGGGACCTGGATATAATTCTTAATATCCCTGGATGTCCTTCCTGTTTTTTATCTTAGCTGTAATCACAACGGACAGCGCAACCGGAATTCTATTTCGTACTACTTTTAAGATAGCACATACCTAACAGGCACCGACAAGTTTCTAGTGCGGCGAAGTCCCCGCCGCTCATTGGTACACAAGGTTTGGGGCAGATAGATCGTAAATTCTCTCTGTCCAAGCAGGGAATCATTCCGTCAAGGTCGTCTTGTCTTTATTGTGTTCTTTCCAAGTCTGACTTATTTCCGAAGGACATTTATTCACCAATAAAGGGCAAAAAGGCCCCTCATGTCCCTTTTCCTCAATGTTATGGCAACATTCGAATCTGATGAGTGCAATAAAAAGCGGGACAGTCGTCAGTAGATGTGAACATACCATGAACTACTGTGCTTAGAAATAGGTCTGAATTACTTCCAAAGGGCATTTATTCACTAATAGAGTGAAAAGGCATTTCATGTTTTTATTCCTCATTGTTATGGCAGCATTCTAATTGGGGCGCAATGAAATCGGGACAATCGTCATTAGATGTTAACATACCATGAACTGCTGTGCACTTACAAATACATGTAGGTCTGATTTATTTCCAAGGACATTATCTTATCGGCTAATAAAGGGCAAAAATGCTTATCTATCATGTCTCGATTCCTCGTGCTGTGGCAACATTCTTATCAGGACGCAGAAAGTACGGGACAATCACCGTTAGATGTGAACATGCCACAAGCTGCTGTGTGTCACGAAAACCCTCCAGTCTCCTTGAGACCTATGGCTGCCATAGTTGTCAGCCCTCTTTCACATTTCAGCCGACCTGGCGTCCCTTTAGGAGCAGAGTCAGGGACTAACTTTCGTCCCAGTGGCGGATCCAGAAGGGGGGGGGGCGCCGGGCGCGCGCCCCCTCTTTATTTTATGTTAAAACAAAAGAAATAAAGAGAAAAAAAGAGGAGCGTGCGCCCCCGCCCCCCTCCCCTTTACTTTTGTAAAGAGCGCCTTCCCTGTACCGAATTCCTGGATCCGCCCCCAGCGCCCGGTCGTTGTCGTCTGTCATGTGAAATCTTGATTCGACTGAGTCAGCAGATGACAACATCATTAATGAATAAGGACGGCGCGAGAGAGATAGCCTGGCTGTTGCATTGCATCGAAAGCACTCCAAGATAGAAGTAGTCACCGATATCAGAGGAACCAAGGATGTGTCTTGTTTTTACGGATTTCAAGTCAGGACGCAAATATTGTTTTTCTTGCTTCTTAACAGTCAGGCAAGCCTGATACACAAACACCATCATGTATGTTACATGTTTTGTAACATAGGAACATGTCTGTGTTTAAGGTGCGTATGTTTTTTTTCGGAATGGGGGTGGTAGAAGGCTTGAATTAGCGGTACACCACGTGTTTTTTGTTCGGTATGTATGTTGCTCTTAAAAGAGCCTAGCTACTTCCGCCGTTTCGGTTATTTCTATTCATCCTCTCTCTCTCTCTCTCTCTCTCCTATCTCTCTCTCTCTCTCTCTCCTTTCTCCTTTCATTCGTTTTTCTTCTTCAATTTACCTAGATAGAAACGCAAAACATTAGGACTGGGAGACTAACATCCCATGTCTCGCCGAGTAGCCGTTGAAGACGATAATTCAAAATGCTGAGAAAAAATGTGTCGCTTGACTCCGTTTAGCCATCATGACAAGGCGAATTGTATTCGACCTGTATGAAAAATTAAAACTACGATTGGCTAGATCCATCACAGCTATTCATGTTAATGCAGGAGTCATTTGAATGGAAATAAGGGGGGAAATATGTTAAAGTACCATAATGTGTATGTACACACAGGGACACGCACCATTCAAGAGCATTCTAATCAAGATGAATGAAGCAGTGCAAAGGGCGAGGGGTGTGATCAGCACAGCAAGTGATATGTGCGCCGCAGTAACCGTAAATTCATAGTCACGTGAGCTTGGTCATCGCTTCACCAAACAAGGAGAGCCTGTCGATTTGAATGAAATATCAGGGGTGTCTTGTGACTTGTGAGGTGTGGGTGTGGCGTGCGAATCACTGATTTTTATGTAAAGATACTTTACATAACAGAGATCAGTGCGTGTGAGTACGGGAGGCCAGGGAGCCCGGCATAATTCGGGTCGTTGGCGGCGCCCTTAATGAAGATTAATTCAAGGCATGTGGCTGAATTGATATCAATGAGTTCCATGACGTGTTCTTGTCCCGCGGCTGTTAAGAAACACGGCTTAACAGCCAGTGGACCGTTTTCATGGAAAGATACTAGTATAAGATTTTTTTTTGAAGTTGTATACGGCACTGAATATTTTCATCCATTGTCTCAAGCTGCAAATACTGATTTTAAGGAAATGTAAATGACATGGTATTATGATGGTAGTATGATGTCTCTCTTGTACAAGCCCTTATAAAATGTCCGTCCTTCTTTTGTCCGAGATTGAAATGTTTTATATCAGAATAGTTCGTATCGAATCCCTAGCCTGCTAACAGACTGAAATAAAACAGATTAAGATAAAAGCAAACCTAGATATGCCTTTAATTTTTTTTTACATGCTTACTTCGTGTAATTAGGATATTATTCTAAATGACTCACTATTTTCATTTTGTCTATGGGGTTCGGCCTCGAAAGGTCAATGGCCTATTGCTGTTCCCCTCCACACTCGGCACTTATCCTGAGTCACAAACTTTGATTTTTTTTTTTGTGCATTATTTTGTTTATGATTGTTTTTCTGTATAGTACATTTTAATAATAATATGCTTACGTGAAATCACATTGATTTCATTTTCTTTCTTTTTTTATGAGATGTGGAAAATAAACTTGAAATTTGAAACTTCGTCTTTTGCCTTCGGGTTGAAAGAAAACAAATGTTTCTGTCTGTGTGCTTTGTCGAGGCTTGTCTATTATGCGTTTAAGAAGCCTTCATAAAGAGCGATGAGATAGTTTGGATACAGAAAGGAAGGGTGCACAAAAGAGTAATATCATATATTACCTGTTACCATAATGGCTTTGAGTGCAAACAAAAGCATGATTTAGCTGCTCGTGTCGTATACTTAACAATGACTTTTAAATTGGCTTAACTGAGATTATATGCCCCTGGCGGCATGTTCATTTGTCGATGTATTCATACCACCCACTCGAATCTAGTACATTCTTCGTCGTATTGTCATTGGTAATGATAATCCTTTCATCCCATCTATTACTCAGACTTCTTAAATGTCTCTATCAATGCTGCCATCATTCCTAATGACCATTACATGTTCACCATTTTCAATCATTTTCCAGTACTGTATACTGACATCATTACCCAGCCATCGACCTGCTCGTACAGTGGATGCTTGTGTAATCAGTGCTACTTGCCGTTGCCGGAGCTTTCTCGTATATGCATATCTCGAGGGAAAGATCACTTAATAAAACATTTTGCTGTGGATGGTATTGATAGAGCTGAAAGAGAAATACGCCTTGGGAATCGATATCACACTCATGGAACACAATACCCTTACATCATCCTCTTTCATTCGTATATATTATCACATGCGTAAAGATTTCCCTAGTGTATTTTGTATTAACGCGTTGTTGTTATTGTTGTCTCTGTTATATCTTTCTCCAGCGATATTCTAAATATACATCACAATGTGTATTTTTTTTCTACCGTGCTTGTTTTCAATAGAAACATGGCGGTTGTTGGCAAATGAGATTAGGCATCTCAACCCCCTCGTGAAATTCTCAAAGTGGCTGTGTGTTGTGATTGTTGAGCCACATGTAAAAACAAGACAAAACTAAACAAAACAAAACAACTCTTCGCCCTCCTTTTTTTCAACACGGGTTTGGCTTAACATCACACGACGAGCAATTCCCTTGTTTTGGCCCATCCTGTGCAGTGCCCCTTTTCTTCTCTTTACCTGCTTTTCTGTTCTTTTTTCTTCTTGCTTTATTTTTTTCGGGGGATTGGAGTGTTGATGATTTGGCATTTGCAACTCATATTACATCGTCGTCGCTAAATACGTTATTTTTACAGCAGTACATTTTGATGCAAAGGAATCATGAATTGTTTTAAAATTGATTTTAACAAGAAAAATTGAGTTAAGATTTATTCGTATTCAATTGAATTGGAGACTTATTCAATCAACTCAATGCATATTTGTTCCTCACAGTTCATCTCGAACAATGGAAAATAAAAACAAACATGTAATATTATGATAATAAGTAGAATGTATTTTTGTTGTGGAAATGAGAGTACATGGAGGAATGAACATCAAGTTCAGAGGCAGTGACACAAGTACGTCATTATTTTCACCTGCATGGTTACGTGATTGCGAATAATAGCGTGCCAAACTGAGACGTACTTTCTTACGTCCATGTCCGATTCTGATAATGTAAACGTCTACCATTCTAAATAGTGTGATGGTTACTCTACATATTGAAGTCAATTTTTAGAAGAAAAATGTCCATAACCAATCAAGATCTTATATTCTGATTTCAATAACGTAATTCTCACTAACCGTGTACTCATACAATTGTCATATACCCATTCATTATTCATTTTCGCGATTAATGTCTGTTCTTCCATATAAGATATAAGAAAAAGTTGTGAGTAGGTTAAATTATGTTACCGTCATGTCTTATCATCAAATGCACACGTTTCATAATCACTATAAAGAAAAATTGAGGTCAAGTTATTTAAACAGCTCTGTAGGGCGTGTAGGAAAATCATGTTAAGCACTCTTATCTATCGTCAAAGCATATTTACTACTCACGAATATTTAGATGTGGGGTACTTCGTCGTCATATTTAATTTCGGAATATACACATTTTAGGTATAATAAACTAGAGATAAGGGCAAATAAAAGGCTGCTTTAAGATGGCCACTTCAGCAGATTAACCAGTCATCATGTGTAATCTTTGCTGCTAATGAGATCAACGGAGAATATCTTTTCTAGCTGCGGGGCTTTAGAGAGCATTAAGAGTCGGTGAGTGGAAATCAACATGGATGGTCTCTTCCTTCTTCTTCTTCTTCTTCTTCTTCTTTTCTCCTCCTCCTCCTCCTCCTCCTTCTTCTTTCTTCGCGTATAGGCAGTATAGAGAGTTCTGCCGTGATTTTATTTCATCTCCTTTTTTTTTTTTTGGGCGTCCCGCGGTTTTAGTCAGGCGATCGATGGGCCAAGATTTAATCTCTTCCGTGTCCCATTTATATAATCCCTCTTGTCTTCAAGTCACCATTCTATGTGACCAAGAAGACTAACTGTCTTAATCAACCCCTTCTGAAGAATTGCGTCTTGGGTTTGCTCATCTCGCAATAAAAGAGGGCTTATGAAAATGCCATACCGCCTAATGCAGATCACATATCACAAGCCAGTGAGGCCTTTATATTCTGTATTGCACACAACAAAGACCATGGATATAATTTGACTTTCATGTGAATGAAAAAAAGAAGAGCGCAGGTACTCAAAGTAAAGCGGACGCGCGCACACACACACAGCGTTTCTGGTGTCAATTTCATGATTGATGAAGGATGGAAACGGAGAAGGGGCCCTATATATTTTTAATCACCACCCGATCACTAAGCACATGCAAATCGAACAAATTTCCGAGTGCGTTTAATCTTCATCTGATTTCAAGACCAGTCAACGGAAACCTATCACTGCAACCCACTGGGTAAAACAGTGTTTTTGAGAAGAAACCCTTTTGTTGTTGTTGCTACTGCTGCTGCTGCTGTTGTTGTTGTTGTTGTTGTTGTTGTTGTTGTTGTTGTTGTTGTTGTTGTTGTTAGTGGTGTGGGTTTGTAGTTTGTTTGTTTGTTTGTTTGTCTTTGGTTGTCGACGTTATTACAAACGCTTCACTGTAAATTTCAGTCTTTCATGCTGTCGCTCATTATCAAGGCGTTATTTCTTTATATAGAATTTTAATGATTTTTGACTTGCGCCTTGAAAATTGAAAAAAAAAAGGTTTGTGCTTGAAGATTTTAACTTACTAGATAGTTATGGAGGTAGGAAATAAAGATTCTCTTTTCACTCTTCGGTGTTTGTGGTTGCAAAGTCCCGATAAAATGAACAATGCCATCAAAATCAAATCGGTCTGCAATAATTGATTTGATGATGCATTTAAAATTAAAATTCTGAACTGTCCGCAGTCAAATTCAGCAGTCGACAGTTACAATTCGTTTTCACATCACGTTCTGCACTCTATATGAACTCACAAATCGCATTCAGGGAATTGACGTGAAATGATAATTTGTTTTAGCCTGAAGCCCTTCCATCACCATATAACCCCAACAGTGCAGTTTGTACCCGAATATAAAGACACGCGCATGGCTGCCTCATGACATTAGATAACTTTTGCTCACCTTTACCCTCGTTATGTGTCCATCTTAATAATCCAACTTATCAACAATATCACTTATGGACACCTGTAGGATAAGGCATGTAAACTCAGTTGGAAGCGCTGTTGCGAAACCTTTATAGGCACGATGCCCAGTCGAATTCTTCTACATCCCATATCGGCTTCATATGAACACCTATTTTACCCAGGAAGGTGTTCATTAAAGGGTGGATTAGCTCGATGCGTATCGTACCAGCAGGCTAAGCGTCAAAAACGGGTAAATTCAATTTTCCAACAGAGTGCACGATGATGGTTATTCCAGAAACAAATGTATATCGCCGCATATGGCACCTACATCAAAGCAATCGACGTCAATATACGAACGAAACGGCAAAAATTATGTAATCTTCGTTCATCAGCATCTGTGAGGAGGCGGGGTGGGAGGATGAAAGGGGAGAGGAGGAGGAAGAGGAGGAGGAGGAGGAGGAGGAGGAGAAGGAGAAGGAAGAAGAGGGAAGTAGGAAGAGGACACGAATACTAAAAAGAGGACCGGGTTGAAGGAGGAGAATAAAAAGGAACAAGATTGAAAGAAAAGAGAAAATAGGGAGAATCAGTGAAAGAAGAGGATTAAGAGAAAGATGAGGAAGTAAAAATAGGAATAAAAGGAAGAGGAGAAGAAAAGAAAGATGAGGAAGATCAGAAAAAGAGAAGGGGCAGAGAATGAGGAAAGAGATGACTTAGAATGTGAAGGAGTAGGAGAAGAAAGCAAATGGAAGTACTGAGATTTATTTAACGAATGTTTAAAGGGGAGAAGGAAACGAATGAGATCCTAGAAAGAAGTTTCTTAATGCCGTCACAATCGGTTACTAGTACAATTAGTGATAAACAAATAGTTTCTATCTCTCTATCACTCACTGTCAAACTTTCACGGGAATAAATTGAAAGAACACCAAAATTTAATGTGTGTTTTTTGTGTCATTATTCTTTTTTCTTTCTATCTGCAGCAGTTTGCATGATATAGAGACACTCGATTGGGCCGCTTGTCTAAAGAGAGACAATTTAAGACAGTTCGTGTATCCTCCAAGAAACAGACTGTATTTTTTTTTTCGGCAGATACCGTGGTATTGTCTAGATGCCAAAACACCGTTCCCTTAGTTTGCATATACTGTATCCATACATCTAGGCTTCTTTAGCAGCATAACTCTTCTGTTGACGTCATTTGGTATTTGGGGTTTTTGGTTATTTATCCGTTTGTTTGTTTTGTCTGTTTTATGAACTCTCGCAGGTACTGAGAAATTTTTCATTAGGATTTCATTGTGTATGCAAGCTATCATCTTCCTGTATTCTACTTTGCAAAGCTGTATACGCGCATCAATTTCCGTGGAAGATTTCACTCCACAAGGCAGGCCTATATTATGGGAGGAAGACCGTAGACATTTTTTGCCATTGTTCTGTTTTAATCACGAAATGAAACCTCCCTATCCTTGGTGAAACATTCCGGTCTTCAGATCACTGTGCAGAGACAAATACAGGTAATCCTTGCGCTGAACATCTTAAAGGTAGTTTCCAATAGTTGCACATTTTCATCTGTTATATGGCGGATGAGAACTATGCATTATCGTGACCTGAGAAGACCCTCTAAGTAGTTCCGTAACCATGGTAACCAACACCTGCTATCAACAGCTCCTCGTGTATCGACGGGTCTTCCTCATCAAGGAGGGTTCAGGGGGGCTTCAGTCAAATCCCGCTCCCCCGAAGTCTTCGGGGAAACATTGGCCGAATATCGTGAATGATGGAGGTAATAAATCGTTGATCGCCTCCCAGTGATTTGGGTGGACGCTTTTCCCGCGCAAATGTGATGTCTTGGGACATTACGCCATCGCGTGGCTGATCCTGGGAGAGCCTTTGGCGGAGACATGACCCTCTGAAATATTAAATTTCTGCAGTTTGGATATTGATATACCATGTGCCAACAACAACGCAGAGGATCAGGGCAATAAAGCGCACGAAAAGCGCCCAATAAAAGACAGCCATGAGCGACGCGTGAAGAAAATATGAGGCAAGTTTGATCACACAATTCTTCACCTCGCCCTCTCCTACCCGTTCACCTCCAGTCATGTTGGTCAAACCCCATGGTGGTTCCGTGCTTTAATGTTATTCACTTCCTCTACCTCCAAGAGTAATACACTGAATATGATGGGTAGACACCACTTCTTTGCAAATTAAGGCACAGATTTTCCAATTAAAATAAGCAAACAAACAAACAATCATGTTTTCGATAATTTTCAACTTTCCCCGTTAAAGCATATCCTTGTAATTGTACCATATCAAAAAGGATTTCCATTCACAAGTAGATCATTTAGACAGAATTTGAAATGGCCAGTGTGACTTTGAATGGTGTCTGACAAGTGCCTGATTTTGCATGAGCCATCATGTAGACAAGAATTCAAATACAGCCTTATAGACCATTCAGACGCAATCATGTATTGTACATGGCCAGCTCTCTTCCATTCTCTCCGTTTATCTCTCTCCACATATAACCTCGTCACGAGATTAAACCTCTGCGGCCTATGGAAAGATAACAAACTTAGGAGCGACTTATAGCATCATTTTCGTTTCGTTGTGTCGATCAGTCTTTGGACGGTATTAGGCGTAAACAAGGCTAAGAGTCAATGTACGACACGGGGAACGAAGATTTAATTACATAATTATATCGTAAATATCTCAAAGGTAGGATGAGGCGTAAACAAGGGGAATCAACGTACGACATGGGAATGGAGACTTAATTACATAATGTATCGTAAATATCTCAAAGGTTGAGAAAAACAACAACAACAACAACGATGCAAAGACAATGTTGTCGTGAGCCATAACATGGTGAAGGGATATCTCGGCGGTTTTCGCTGTTCAGTTTGTGAAATGAACAGTTTCATTTCATCTGCTTTTCGCTTTATTCAGCATACCATCACATCCAAAGGAGTGCGTATATTTCCTTTTCTTGATATATATGAAAACACTTTCTTTGTTCGTTTGTTTGTTTTCATTTTCTATCTGATAAGATTGCCGGATAACCCATATTCAGCTGCACTAGCAAGTCTTCAATGGGGACCAGTTGTGTGTACTTGCAATGGGGCGGACCACTTCACCGTCACCTGCCCTACTTTCCTGCCCACTGTGCTTATCGCAGGGCAGATATTCAAGTGTGACAATGGCCCCGTCGTTTCGTGTCTGAGTGACGGCATCTTGCCACTCAAACACTGAACTTACAAATCAACAAACAAACAAACAAACAAACAAACAAACAAACAAACAAAGAGGTCTTTTACTAATTCACAGTGATGATTTCGGTTTTGTGATTTCGTCTTTGTAAATCATCAGTACAGACGACTTGTGGCGAGGCTAATCACCGATTCTCTTATATGTCAAATTAATACACTCAGTCGTGGTCTTAGCAGTATACTTGAGTATGAGTTTCCAACTTGACTTTCATGATTATCATTGCGATGCAGGGCTAAAACTCCTTAACCACTCTAGGACATGCACTCCGCGAGCATCTTGTCAACGATTTGTTTGATATGTTGATTTTCGTCACCTGATGCTGTCACCTGTAATGCTGTTGATCACTGACCCTTGTATACCAACAAAACACATTTATAAATTCCTCCAGGACAGGAGAATAAAGGGTTTGTATAGATCGACTTGTCCAGGTATGTTTCACCGACCGCTCTCGAGTCACCATATAAAAACGAGTCTCGAGCAACATAACTACTCTGATCAATGGCTGTACCTCATGGTCTTTGGATCCGGAAAAGCTCAAATTTCTTCTAGATATGAATTGGTCATGAAGACGCCAAGAGGACACATGACCATCTGCCACTCATGTTCTGGGTGTTTTCCAAATTACATTTTGAGACTTGAGGCCTTCTTCAACGAGTAGGGCAATGTCTGCGCTTTTTCCTCCTCGGTATACGGTAAGCTCTCTTTAGTTCTCAAAATCTCCTTACAGTGGAAGCGCGACTCTGTTTTTAGTCGCGTTCAAATACACGATCATGATCGCGATCATGTTAGTTTTAGGACCAAAGTTTCATCCGGTGTCAAGAAAGCCATCTGATTTAGTCGATGAAACATGAAACATCAAAAACGTCTGCTACTATACCCAAGTGACATTTGATCAATTATCTGAATATTTGCAAAGGATTATCAAATACCTATCAGCAAACAGTGTGCGTTGGGATACGCCAGACAATGACAAATTGTTCTCCCACCATAACTGAAAGCAACCATGAAAACGAAAAAAAAAAAATCGTGCGAAATTATCGAACAGTAGCAGTTGTTCAGCGGGTGATCGACAATGATTTTGTTTTTTCCTGGTCTGAGCTTTGGTGTCAATGTCAAAAAATATTTTTGTCGTTGTTGTTCCTTTGAAGACTCTCTGCTAGCCTTACGCTTCTATATTAGGTCATCATGATGAGAATACTGAGTAGAAAATAATGACAATGATTATGAAAGTAATGTAAGTGATGTACTAGTAATTTTTGTTCTTTATCATCCTCAAAGCTGTTGTCATTATCATCGTTATTATCATTACTATCATTCCATTTTTTTACTATCATCATTACTCACAATGTAATTATCATCATTATTGCTACTAACATGATTATCGTCATTAACATCATCATCAATATTGCATTAATGTTAGCACGGATAATGATAATGGTATGCAATGTACACTGTCTTGTACAAAGAAAAACCAGTATGACATCATTTTCTCCAGCCTATCATCCACCAACTTTCAAATCTATGGGGAATAATAGATAAATTTTCACGCTGTTCAGACACTTCATCATCAGCCAAGATGTTTCAAGTCAGGCCTTCATCCTCCGCTCAAGAGCTTCAAGTGCACTCCAAAGTGTTAAACATCCAGTTTGGAATCTCTTGATAGTCCAACGAACTCTATGTGACTGTATGGAGTGTCCTAACTCTTTGACGGCCGATATGTCGCAATACTGTAGTCCAAAAGAGCGACATCAACAGGTTGTTGCCATGGAAAGTGAGGAGCTGGAGAATGACAGGTACTCATCACTCTTTCATGGACAGATGGTTGATGACGAAAGTGATATCTCGTTTCGCAGCACCCACGGCGATTGCACTGGTAATGTCAGATAAGTCAACACCCTGGGGGGTAGTGAGGACCATCCAATAATCATGGCGGCTGTTTTTACACCTGCCTCAGCATCGCTTTCGTAATCAGTTTCGAGCAAGCATTACATAGGAAGCGATGTAACAGGAACGCTATTCCCTCTCCTTCATCGCGACCTTTACTATCCTACGATGAAATATCACGACATAATCACTTGTCTGCGTCAGCCCGTAACAGTAATGGCCGGGGGGGGGGGGGGGGGGGGGGGGGGGGGGGGGGGGGGGGGGGGGGGGGGGGGGTAGGGGGAGGCACTGTGGCATGGTGAATAAGACCCTTATACTGACATTCAATTGTTGTATCATTCATATGCACGTATGTGTATTCAAATGTTGTAATTATTATGTGTTGGAGATGAAATAAACGAAATGAAAAAAATTGAAATGAAATGAAGCACCACAGCAAAAAACAAACAAACAAACAAACAAACAAACGAACAGGAAAAAAAAAAACGGACCGTTGCCGTTACCGTGCTCGGTATGCCGAGGCCTTTATTCGTGTGCACCATGCGTGCTTAGACACATCGCTCTTTGACTAACTCAAAAGCCAAATGCCACCTCGGGGTAATCATTTCCCTTGAATCATATTTGCCCAAACTTTGACTTCTCTCAGCGATTTAATAGAATACACTGCACGTTACAGTCCCATCATCGTGACGGACATCTCAGGATACTATAGCGCAAGTTCACTTGAATTATGGGACCCTCGCCAAGATGGATTGCTGGCACCGCTTGATCGATGACAGAATTCTATCGATCGCTTCTCCCATTAACCCGAATCGGATATTATCTATCGATCGCATGCGACTTTGTGGATATACGAGCATCTAGATCGGATGGAATCTGCCCTTGTTGTTGTTTTCTTTTTCTTCCTCTTCTTCTTCTTCTTTTCTTTTCTTTTTTTTCTGTGCAAAGTAAAGGGTTATTGACAGATTTCTTCGGAGACACTTCAGAGTCAGCACATTCCTTTCAAAGGCAATATGAAATCTAACTTGATGAGTGATTCAACCAGCATAGTGCGGTTACGGTTTTTGTTTTGTTTTTGTTTTTGTTTTGGGAGTTTTGTTGTTGGTTTCTTTGTTTTGTTTCATTTTGTTTCGTTTTAGGGGTTGACAAAATGTCAAACAACTCGAAAAAGCAAGATGAATATGAAGGAAAACACGCATCCGTTCACATTGATACGATTTCATCCTATGGACAATATAGCGAGCTTTAGATCTGCGACGCGCACGCAAAGACGACGCCTCCTCCCGGGTTGGACAATAGAAACACCTGTCTCGCACATGTGCAGGACACCATTTTTAGCCTAAATAGCGTTGTCTTTGCGTTCGCGCCAGAGATCTAAAGCTCGCTAATGATGGATGTGCGAGGACGTGCTTTGATATGCATTATCACCGCTGCCTGCTCAATACTTTAACTTTACTTAATCAATACTTTTTTAGTATAAAGGACCATGTCCTTTAGGCCAGGGATAGGACCGCATTGTTACCTTTCATACTTGCAACGGAAAAAGAGAACGACAAGAAAAGCCTACGCACACTCTTTCCAGCTTCAGCATTACAAAATTTCTCACGTTTGTCGAGTTTATGAGTTCGGAATTTGAATTGAGGTAGCTCCAACCTTAGAAGTTCTCTCGTTTTAAAGTTAAGAGTGTTTTTTTGTTGTTGTTGAAAGGTAAGCATTCGAGACTTCATCAGACATTAGACTGTGTAAACTCGACTAACGTACACACATGCACAAACACAGTCATATAAAGAAGCACTATAACTTCGTTAAAGCAACATTGTGGACAGTAAAGTACCAATATTACGAAGTTGGGAAGTGGCAGCAAGTCTGTTTTTTTTTTCTTTAAGAGTGTAGAAGTCCAGTTTACACGACCTCTCTTTTTTCTCTCCACCCGAGATGACAGTGATAAAGCCTCAACTTCCTCCGCAAGACCGTCGGGTTTGTTGTTATACACAAGATAAGTCACATAAGAAGCATTTAATGAACGTGATTTTTTCCAGTATGTATCGGATCTTTCCAATAAGCTCCGGGCGCTCACGACCTCGTTGAGTCTTCTGGGCATTTTTAGACAAACCTATAACTAATATGAAACTCGATCTCCCTTCAACATTTGCTCACCCAGATACCGAAGGGAGATGTTTACGGCAGTGGCTGAGATAAACCACGCTCTCCAATCAACGCCGACGAATATTGCATGCCGCCAAATCAAAAAACTCGCAGAACCTTACGCACGATCGACCAAAGGAATAGAGAATTATCCCTCTCTCGCACGCGCTCCCCTTTAAGAACAAAGAAGAAAAAGAAAAAACACGATTTCAGCTGTTTGAATGTGCAGTCACGATTGATTAGGATTTTATGGCACAAAATTTATCCATACTTTATACCACTTCTGAACACTCTTTCTTGAATACTATTGCACCCTCGGATGGAGTGTGGGCTTAAGACTTCGCTGGTACGAATAGGAATGAGGCAAGAACTGGAAATGATATCCCAAGCCAATTACCTGAAATTCGTGATGACGCACGAGCCATGAGCCACGAACGCGCGTGTTGCTTCAAATATTCAAACAGGTCCACGGGGAGTAATATGAAAACTTTTCTTATTTTCCTACATGTATTTCTTATTTTGTCCAGTTTGATGATCGATATAGACATTATACATATCAAAATTTGTTTTTTTTGTGAGTTGCCATAATTAGGTTAATAATGGACTTCTCTGTGCCATACTCCTTGAAGATAATGCAATAAGAAAGTAATGTATCATAATATCGTTGAAGGACATCACGACGGTAATTATAACAACAGAATATATTTTTGTCAGCTCGGAATTTTGAATTTAATATGCGCTCAGTAGTATGAGTATACAGGTATTCCCACCTCTGCCACACCCACGGTAATATGAAATAGTGATATAATTACCGTCTTTAACCCAGTCGCCATGACAACGAGAGGACTCTCCGTACATACCATAGATCATCATCATCTTAATTGTTCCTCCTGTTCCTCTCACTTTATCTCAGGAAACGCAGAAACACTACAAAGGGCAACGATCTGGCGAGCAGGGTAATCTCCTACAGATGAGTGGAAAAGCTGCTACTTCGCTTATTTATTGAGGTATGTTTGAATGGAATATTGTTCTTGCCTTTTTCATCAAAGTCCGAATGACACACATTGCCTCCTGACAATCGAAAGAGATTTACAAAAAAAAAAATGTGTACAGACAAAATAAGAAATCAGAACTAGTATATCCGCAGTTGATTGAGATACCGCTAACACGGACACAATGACGCCTATTGCGGCTCATCTGCGCTATTATTTTTGTACTTTTACAGTCTTTGTTTGTCGTAAACATTCATGCCAATTCCCGTAGCCTAAAAATAGGTTCGTTAACAAGCACAACTTCGCCAAAAGCCCCCTATTTCAAAGCTTTTGGGCCGGGCACCGTGTGCATAGGCCAACACTACCCCCTCCCTCCCCCCCCCCCCAAAAAAAAAAGAAACCGCTCCAGGACATTGCTCCTGGAGCAGTGAACAGAGCTAAAATATCATTCAGCGATGGGTTTGCTCAGTAGTTCGTTTGGTTGCGAAAATATAGTTGCCAGTAAAACTGAGCGCATTACTTTCTGGAAAACTTTTCATGTCTTTCATATTTTCCCCAATTCATTCTCTAAAAATAATGTCTGCGTGCTTTGGATACACATCTGCATACGAACGAATTCAATTGCCAAGCATGTTCCCTATAAACCAGTCTCTGTATTCGGCTGGATAATCTAATGAAGGCTGCAGATGAATAATACTACTGTGATAGAGTGGCCCTCCAACCTTAGACATGAGTCCTAGAAAGCTTTACGTTCCGAATAACTGGAAGTTACACCACGTAAGCCTACATACAACACCTTTTTTCTTTTTCTATTTTTTATTCGTCTACTTTTTTTTGTTACTCTCTACTACTGTCATCAACTGAGCCATCATTCAATTTATGTACTAAAATTCTATTCACAAAGCTGCTTAACCCATCACATCCGGAGGCAGAGGTATCACGCACAGTGGCAGTGATGCTGTAAGTACGTTGGTCTCAAGAGGGTTAGATGATACCATTTTTAGCAGAGCATCCCCTTGCCGCGATATGAACCAGAAGCCAGAGGGACTGAGAAAGAAATTGACTGAGATAAATAGAAAGAGAGAGAGAGATAGAGGAAGAGGGGAATGAGTGTCGGTATCATGTGCAGAAGAGGTGAATGCAAAAATTTTAAGATGGATTTCATCGCGAGCTGATGACGGCTTGTGCTCTGGGCAAGAATGCACAAATCCATTATCTCTGCCCGATGCGATCATGGCGCGATATCACGAGTGCTGTCTTCGAGAATGTCTTTAAAGCAGGAGCGAGCAATCCACACGATCGAGAGGGTTTGAAGAAAAGAAACATCCTACTGACGATCGTCGCGATGAATATTGCATCTAGGCTGAATTTCTTCTTCGTCAAATAAATCATAACAAGTCGGAGACATGATACAAAGTCTTGAAGAGATGGCCAATGGTGGTACACATTAATGTATTGACACGCTCCTTGAATGAAAGGCTTCACTCATGACAGTTAACACAAATTTAGAGAAAAGCCTAATTCTGTTATCAAGTATAACAGGACTATGTCAGGAAATTTCCCCCTCCTCTCCCCCCTCCCCCCCCCCCCCCCCCATTTGAGCACCTCGTAGAGACAGAGAGAAAAAAATATTTACCGTCAAGATTCTTAGTCCTTCCCTCCTCTTCTGGCTTTGATTTTCGCCCCCCTATGGGTCTATATCTATCTATCTATCTATCTATCTATCTATCTATCTATCTCTATCTATCTATATATCTATCTATCTATATCTATCTATCTATCTATCTATCTATCTATCTATCTATCTATCTATATCTATCTATCTATGTATCTATCTATCTATCTATCTATCTATATCTATCTATCTATCTATCTATCTATCTATCTATCTATCTATATCTATCTATCTATCTATCTATATCTATCTATCTATCTATCTATCTATCTATCTATATCTATCTATCTATCTATATCTATCTATCTATCTATCTCTGTCCTCTGCCTCTCTTTTTCTCTTGTTCGCTTCAGTGTTGATTTTCTTTACATCCATTATCTGTCCCTCAAAGCTATCTTGTATCCATTGTATTCCATTATCTCCCGAAAGCCAAGTCTTCTGACAAACGGTAATGAAACTCGCCATATATTCCGCTTTTATGCTGCTTTAAGTGTTCACAGCTAGGTCAAGAACGTGACCACAGATCGGTCGGTTGAATCAAGCCCCCATATTACCACGTCAACTGTGACTTCCATGCATCCGACGGGCAACCTCATTTTGATTCGACTGCTTTTTCGCTTTTCGCGCGTTTGATTTCGCGCGTTAGAGGCAATTCCGACCAATCGGGATCGTGGAATTACCACGTCAATATTTGAAAGACTAACAGTTACAGCAGGAAAAGAACCAAGCAACGTGATTTTTTATTCTAAGTTTTCCTATTTCTGCTACTTGGTAACAATAGTGAAAATGCATTGAAAGACCAGGACCCCATTTCGTAAAAAGTTGATACAAGAATCCAGCTTCCTGATTGGCTGTTGCTATTGGAATTTGTCATTCCAGCACGAGCTGCTTTCCAACAGTCTTGTATGAAATGGGGCCCAGATATTGTGGATTCTATCCATAGGCGAATAAGGGCCCTTTATATGACATTTGTATGCCTGTGGCAAAATATCACAAACAAACATGATCCGTGTAAAGAAGATCTCTTGAAATTTGATATTGCGGTATTTCCTTCTCGAAACTACCATTTGTGAATGTAATTTCATCTTGTACCAATCAAGCACAACTTACAGTTGCATTAATCGTGTAATTTAGCGTTCAGTCGCTCCAGATGTAAGGTAAAAGTAAGGAAAAATTCAGTGTTATTTCCGTTTAAGTTGGGTTGATGCCAATTCTGGAACAACATTACAACGTTCCTTCGTATCCATTAACGGGTTCTGCTTTCCAGCAAAAAATTACAAGTTTGCGAACCCTCCGGTGGGCCCGGTTGGAATGAACATCGTCATTGGTGACACTAAGGTCTCCAATCTCACTATAGAAAGGCAATCAGATCATGGCGACCATGACGGTCTGTGCTAATTTCGCAATACAACGTACCTGGTAGAATCGCCCTCCAACTCCATTTTGGCCTGCGAGGCGACTACACTATACTCTCTACGATCAACCTGCGCTGAATGCAAAAGTGCTACGATGATAGTACGACGCTGTCACGTTCTTATCAGGCCGCCGAAATGCGCTGTAGCTGCAATAGAAGCGATTGTATTGCGATATTCGTGTGCTTATCAAGACCTCGCTACAACGGTGCTACGAACGGAGCGACTGTGATACGTTAATGCCGGGCTCAGTCTACGATCGTAATCGATCGGGATAGGAATTGGGTACATGATTGAATTTCTTCAGTCAGATGCTACCAGTGACTACTGTCAAACCCAAATGGACGTGCAGATTTTGGTTTACTCTTACATCTTAGCATTATACAACAACACCAGTGAGAATTAACTTTATTGGCGTGGAAACCTGGGCGTGGACCCATTCAGCGAAGAGGGGGAAATGTATGTACAAAGAACTGGCTTATGAACCAACTACAAATCGAGTTGTATGAGACAAAGGATCGATTTCATGAAGATTTTGCAATGATTGCAACTTACATGCATTGCTTCGAGTAGCAACGGTAAATGAAAAGAAACAAGTTAATGAACAAAGACGATTCATACGCGGAGAAAGAAATTACCATGATTACGGTCTGTATTCACCAACACCAATTGGTACACCAGTTGTCATGATTGGTTTCTGTTGGGCAAAGCACTTTTTAATTGTCATACACGAGCACATGCTGATGCTTTGTTTTCTAAACATACATTTTGAAAACAGAAGGCTTTTACTAATTTCAACTTGGCCAGTTCATGCTTTACTAATCATAACTGCAATCTCCAACCCAAAATATTTCACGATTTACTTCATCGAAATGATCACACACACAAATATCCAACGCAAGGATCCAGTACATACCTTAAATACATTTGTTTATGCAAGATAAAGGTCTTGGAATTGCTTAGATTACAGTTTATAGAATCTCCAAAGTTCATTACATCTACATACAAATTGAAAAGATATCGGCTTTCTACGTACAACACTACGATTAAATTAATTGTTTTTGTATTAACCTCGTACATTCACCAATCCTGACGATGGATTTGTGTGTTCACAGACCTCTCTTCCTTTCTTCTATTATGTTCCTTCCTCTTTCTCCTTGTTCTGCATTGCATTGTTACGTCATTGTGTTCTTTGTACATGATACAATATTGTGTCTTTTGTTTATGTGCGCCGCTTATTTTTAAGTGACCAATCATGTGTTTGTATGTATTGTTGTTTTGATCAACACATTTTCCTGGTACACACTGCTCAGTGAATAGTTTTTGTGCCGTAACATTGATATCTCATTTTGTATTTACTAGAAGACAAACTGTCTATTATATGCTTCTTTATTACTCGCATCATGATTATATTCATCATCAGTTATCAAAAGCTGTAACTATAAGCTTTGGATACATACGTTATTCGTATATCCTTTATCAAGTGATTGACGTTTGACAAACTCCGCTTTTCAGTATACAGATCACTCTTTTCTATCGATATATTTATTTTGCAACACATGTTGTAAAGCATGCACCATTTCACTCATTATACATTCTTTCGTACACATATCTTGTATTATTTTTTGACTTGCACTTCTCGTCAATACCAAGTCAGTACTGCTTGAAGGAATCATTTTAGTTCAGTTTTATTTTTGTGTCGGGATAAATGATACGGGTTTTATGCGTCAATATACATGATAAATTCTTTATGTACTCCAATCGCATGAAAAACTCATGAGGTAAAGATATATAAGCAATACAATGTTAAAGGTACAGCAGCACGGCAAATATTTCGAATAAAGTTGTAACAAAATAATTGGAAATGCAGGGGACCATCTTCATGAGCGGAGGTTGACTCTGAAGACGAGTCGCAATCGCGCTCGCGTTAATTCTTGAATTGTTCTGATTTGACATGATGGACCATTATTTCGTCTATAAAGGATCTACCTCCCAGCAAAGTCTGCTCTTGCAAAACGTGGTTTAGCGTTTGATTTCCCAGCAGAATTCAATATAATGGTATATCGATGGCCGTATATACTGAGAGCCGACGGGCGTTACTTTTTGAAATTTTTGAAATTTTGCATTTGATCATCTATAAATTGATTATATGCCGGGTGCAGAGTTTGTAGAATTTATAGTGACTGGGATGAGAAATTAGAATGTTTCCAAAATTTCTAATTAATCACATTGACCAAGGGTGATGACATAGCAGCTTCACATAAGAGTGCACGATTGGATACCTCAGGAAGCAGAACAAAAGAAGAAAGTTTGCATAAATTCGACGCGTGAAATAATGTTAAGCAAATGGTATTGTAATGAAATCACGCAGCTACATTACTAGAATATACGATTCCCTTATGTCATCATCCTCGCTCAGTGTACATGTATAATGTTTTGGGGTTTTCAGAGTATTGATTTATCTTTTTTAAAGACCACAATAAATTCCATAAATCTGTACTGGACTTGAAAACATAATTCTCTGGAATGCCCCTTTAAAAGTAGGCAGCAGGTTTGTTGCGCTCGTTGATATCTGTACCCTTAGCAACTGTAATTCTATTTCATAGGTCTTTTATTTCAACCCTAATCAAATTAACTCCTCGCTGGTTAGCTTCCATATCAAATTTTAACTGTACGTTCCAGAAACTACAATTTCATCAGATATTCACATTTCCATCGGCTGTATATATTTTAACATTCCTCTCTCTGGCATCAAAATGTCTTGCTGAGGCGACTTCAGATTGGAAAGAAAGAAAGATTTAAAGACTTCAATTCAACGTGTAAATCGAGAATGACACAGAACAACATGTAAATGAGATCGCCGAATCGATAAAAAAGTAGTTGATACATTTTTAAAGCGACTACTGTGATATTTTATCAGATCATTGCAAATGAGACACACTCATTCGTGGAAAACAAATTACATGAAAGGATAAATTATGTAAAGGTTTTATTTGAAATAAATATACGATTTTGCACCATGATTATCATGCCTTTACAAAGCAAAACCTCTTTAATCAAATCTACCCGGAATTTTAATGTACCATGATTAGTTTTTAAATGAAATCCGTACCTTTTCAAACTACAGCAATTTGAAATTGACTACTTAAATAGCAAATTAACATTTAAGATTTCCCCATAGTGTTCTTAGGATATCAAACTGCGATTACTAGGCTTATGCTTCCATCTTCCCAAATACAATTTGTGGATGTCTGTATACACACAAGTGCGCGCCCGCACACACACACACACTATAATAATAATAATTATGATAATAATAATAATCATAATAATAATAATGATAATAATAACAATAATCACATATATATATATATATATATATATATTTATAACATTGAAAATAAAACTGAAACCAAGTTCATGCTGTAATCACCAACAATTTATTTCGACACACAAATTTTCGAGCGATTCACTCTTTCTCAACCGAATTAAAATGCTGGTGATTACAGCATGAAATTGGTTTCAGTGTTATTTTTGATGTTATCATTACACCAACACGTGGACAACTTACTCAATGTAAATATATATATATATATATATATATATGTATGTGTGTCTGTGTGTGTGTGTTACATGTACCCTTTGAATTACATACGACGAATATATGGCAAGTGCATACTTTGCAATGCGAATAAACTCCACATCTTGATGGTGTATACGCGCATGCACAAACTCGCAGCTTGTCGGAAGGGTAAAACTTCTGAAAGCGTCGATGCCCAATGTCAGCGCTTTCAAACGTGGAATTAATGGAATATATTTGATTATAACTTTAGCGATAACTTTACCCTCGCAGCCTCTCTCACACCAATGTGCATCTCCCTACCCTAATTCTCAACAGCTGGAATCATGGGTGCATGTACTCTGCACAAACTATTTTATCATGGCAAATGAAAGTGTGTCTTCCGGTCATTTCTTCTAGCTAACGCATTTTACCCTCTTGAAAAGAGAAATATATATCTTTAACTGGGGGAACGGCTGCGTGCACAATCGCACCCTAGGGCGACGAATGTTGTATCTTTATTGATGGGGGGGGGGGAATAAAAAAGAAGGATATCTACGTAGATGGATCATAAGAAAAGTCATGGAACGGTTTTGTTATTTGTTTGTTTGTTTGTTTGTCTGTTTGTTTGTTTGTTTTTACGCTGTGTCCCTCCGTGACATTCATTGCTAACTCAAACTTGAGTGCCATCAACCAGAAGGAAAGGAATGCGAGGACCAAATTCTTTTTTTGGCATGGGAAAATCGACGTGGCCTTAAGTAAGCCTTATAGGCATAGGGCCTATACCGAAAATTATTCTTAAGACTATTCAGACAAAGAAGGACCCAAAAACAAGAATTCTAATAGCCATGCGCAATTCTTGATTTATAATCCGCCTTAAAGCGTTAATCACTGAACAATCATAGGCGAAGAATGACTCTGCACACCTTATCAGTATAAGATTAGGTCAATTTTCAGTGCGTACACAAAAAGTTATTCTTGAAGGCAAGTTAGAAGAAGCGCTCTAATGGCATTGACTTGAGTCCATTCTAAAATTGTTCTCTTGTATTTTATGCCCATTTCAAATCGCTCTGGTTAAAAAATATGATATAGGTATATTCTGAGGCGACGTAAGTGTCTTGTTACGGATAACCTACATAACTGCTGCATGAAGATATGCCTGCGTTGCCAAAGACGATATCATTTCACCTGTAATTGAATCACGTTTTGTTTAAAGACTTCAGTGCAATATATTCTCATTTCTTTTTGAAGTGTAACTGTTAGGTAGGCCCTATTCAAATTCAAGGTCTATCTTTGTTTGAAATCGAAGGACCATTCAAAGATTCATCAAAAATGCGTGTTTTTTTTTCATTCCACTCCATGCATTCACGAGACCTTTAAATATTTCTCACTTCTTTCTTTTCCGAATACAACAGCTAGGTGCTTAAATTCAAGATTTATCTTCTTTTTTTTTTTTTAAATCAAAGAAACTTTCCAAAATTCTTTCAAAATGTCGAAATGTCACTAGTTTCATCCCACCCCAATTCACGAGACCTTTAGGTATTTTCTTACTTATATTCTTAAATACAGCTATTAGGTGCCTAAATGAAAGATTTATCTTTGTTTGAAATATTAAAAAAAAATGTCAAAATGTCAAAATGTCATTTGTTCTACCCCCATTCACGAGACATTTAGATAACGTAGATTGGTGAGGCATAACATTTAACGTACATCCCAGCGAGTTATTACTACAGGTAACTACACAATTGTGTATACTAACTCAACATCATTTTGTAATGGCGTTCACGGGGGGGGGGGGGGGGACAATAGGAAAAGTTGACATGTTTCCATGTTCAGTGCTAAAAGGTCGCTGCATATATCTATAAGGCCCAGCACTAGGGACCTTACAGCAGGTGACCGACGTAAAATAGCCTGATTGCAAAGACCGACATGGAGCGGCACAAATTTTTCCTGTGGTTTGGAGTTTGATGTTATGAAAGCTCGATATGTTTTTATTAACTAACACAATATTTCGAGGGCATTGTATAAACAGATGATACAGCGCTGGAGCGTGTACAGAAATTGATAATAGTATATATTGTGATCGTCCTAGATTCAATGGTACTTCGGCCAATCTTGCGCAATTCAGTTGCGTTCCCATGTGATGTACTTTGATAAATCCCGGATTTGGCCTAGATGCTTGAATTGCTTCGTGAACGGTAGCTCCAATCTGCCCGTTCGGCAGAATCAAAGAGGCGAGCATTATTTGCCTTTGCCCTTGTCTTTTCCGTTGTTTTCCGATGCAGACCCTTTGTAAATATTGGGCTGTCTGCAGTGCAATATCGTGTTACGACGGGGAGAGGCAAACATGTTTAGCAGATATTGGCCTTGATTTTTCCCTGATGAACAGAATCAATCAAAGTGTCATCTACACTTTTCGCCGTTCCCTCTGAAAATAGAGATAAGTAGATACCATCGTCGTCGTTGTCTTGTTGGCTTACCCTTAGCATCAACGTCGAAATCGTCGTCGCTGTCATGATCTATGCGATGGCATTACAGAGAAAAATTTTCTCTTGTGTCGAAGTTTAAAGACCCACTAGCGTACATGAGTATTTATGGGTTGCCCCATGGAATTGATCTTCATTCGCTGTCCACCGAAATGCATTCGAAAACCATGAATAGCGCCGGTCAGCGAATTTTGGGTGTCGAGGCGTACGCCCGTCGGAAATGGTCGACTGCAGTCAAGATTCTTTGGCTTAGTTGTGTTTGCACTTTGCACGAAGATCAGTTATAATAATGATGATAATAATGATAAGGTCTCCTTTATCCAGGGTAGCCTCTTCAGTGTTTCCACTGCTCTACCAGAGGGCCCTGCCATTATCATTACCCTAGCGTTGCCAGGTACCCATTTATACACCTGGGTCGAGAGGGACGTTGTGGGAAAACATCCTGTCCAAGGACGTAAGCACTGGGAGGGAATCGAACTCGGGTCCTCCGCTTTGGAGTCGAAAGTCATATGCAGTACGCCACAGCATCCCCACATCAGTGAAAAAGCCATAGGCCTAAACAATTCGTTCCGGGGATTCTCGATATATCCGAACCGAGCCAGCCTTCCCTCTCCATCGTATCCCCACACTACCAGGTCTTATAAAGCATGCCGACGAGAAAAACGAGAGGACGAGATGTTGGAACTCCGCGTATCGACTTGTTGAGAACGAATAGACTATACGACGGGTTGCTGGGTCGCTGGGACTCGGTAAGTCGACGATTTGCGGACGAAAACCCCAAGAGGACCAGCTCATCAATGTTGGCAAATCGACGCGACCACTTAATCAGCTTTAATATCTCGAAGGACGTAAAATGATTAAATCTTTTTTAGGTAGTTTTGATCGGAAGGCGAGACAAAGTGTGTAATGCGAACAAAATAAACCCAACTTGATCATTCCAAAGGAATGTTTCTGACCCCTATTCGCACAGACAAAAACTCCACATTACCTTCTAAATAGAAACTTTTGCTTGTGTGTTTATCTTATCAATTTACAATTTATACTTCTGTGAAAAAAAAAGTTGTACACAGGAAGGATTTAATTACCTTCAATTGGTTACCTGGATCCAGATACGCGATCGTTTTGTTACTTTTTAATACAGCTGTACCCGTTTCTAACATTACCTATTATTTGAATGATGGTGATGTATAAATACCATTGAAAAAATGTGTGTGTGTGTGTGTGTGTGTGTGTGTGTGTGTGCATGTGAGGGTGTGCATGTGCGTGTGTGTGTTCGTGTTTGTGTGGGTGTTGGCGGCTGCACTCGTCTTGCGCACGTGCTATACGCACGATGTCAACCGAAATCACTTTTTTTTCACCCGTAAGAAAATCCTGAACTTGCCTTCAAACATGAAACACAGATGTCGCTAATGTTAATGCGTTTTGTTCTTTTTTATTCTTTCTGGGGAAAAAAAAGGAATGTAGGAAGTCTGTTGGGATCAGGCACGCCTTGGAAGATCCCTGGAAGAGAGAATATTGGTTGAGCAAGTGGTGCATGAATGTATGCTTTAACGCCTTCTGGTTTGGACAGACTTGGTACAACCCCTAATCGCGCCATATACGCTACGCTCGAGGATTCCCAGGGGCAATGTACGAGAGAAAGTTACTCGCGTATCGTTGCCAACAATTTGATTTGCGGAATATTCGATTTTTTTTCCCCTCCCGATGTTCTGCTGTCTCGTGAATCGTGGTGGTCACACGAGCGGCACAGTTTACAACTATATTAGAATGAATCTTTCAATAATGTAGTTTCGGAAACTCCTGCAATGTTGAGTACTGCCAAGTTCACTTATTATGATTGATTATTCCCGTGCATATGACAATCCGTGGCACACCGTCTACTTCTCTTGCATATCAAAAAGTCTCCATCTCCCCATACAGTCTATTGCTTTGACAGGGTTTAGCATGTAGAGTCTCTTAGAAAACGAGTACTATGTAGGAACTTATTTAGACCATTCTTTCAACGAAATGATCATTTTGTCAACGAAATGTTAACATTTCGTCGACCATTTCGTCGACGAAATGACTGATTTCGTAACGAAATATGCCATTCGACACTTGGCACTCCATACAAAACTACGGTCTTTGTCCATGGTTTAAACCTTGGTTTCAATTCTGCCACCGTCGTAAATTCGGGCCTTTGGGTTTACTCAGAATAACAAAATTTCCAACACTTTCGAACTTTTCAAATAGGCCCATACGCGAAAATGGTGTTTTAAAGTTGTGAGATGTCATCAGATGCATTTCGCAGGTTCGCTATTGAGAGTAACGCAAATCGAAGCAGTGTTAAATCAGCGGAGAGTGCAAAATAGACTTTTTCACATTTTTTCAACATTTCACAGTTATACTTTTATCCCTATTATATCCACACTCCATGGTAATCATAAAACAAGTAGAAAGCGCAGAACGGAATTCAGTACAGAGTTTAGTGTGGTAGCTCCTAAAATTCGAACATTAAAGACTAAAAATGATGAGAAATAGATTTAAATCATTATTATCACATGATGTGGGATCAAATATGGGAAGCCTTCTGGATATTCCCGAGGCATAGTTTTGTATACTAAGTGCACGACTATTCGTGGCTTGGCGCACAGTAAACTGCCTGTTATATCAAAAAGTTGAATATAGGTACGGTGTACGTAGAGCAATAAAAACATGTTTTTTCTTAATGTGTACCCGTAATCCAGTTCTGTACATGTTAACATCTTCTGTCATTATAGATAACATGATAGATTGTAGTTTATAAATCTGCGGAGGATCATGTCACGACAAACTCTTTACTTTTCCTAGGTTCCCAAAAGTTGGCGTTCGTATAATGTACGCCATTGTGTAACTGTCATGACTGTTACATTTCGGTGTGATGGAAGAATCTGAATACTGATGAATCAACGCTATCGCTTTCCTCTATCGTTCTTCTGTCTGTAGATATTTTAGTCTCGTAAATTCAAACCGTAACTCACCTCATGCTCCTATGTTCTTGTTGTCCATCTATTTTTCAATGAGTTCCAGACGTCACAATATCAACCTTTGTGTCTACATTCCTGTATACTATGTCTGCATTATTGTTCAAGCCATGATGATTTTGTTTGTTTTGTTTTGTTTGTTTGTTTGTTTGTTTGTTTTTTTGTTTGTTTTAGTGCTGCCGTTAGTACTTTCCCTTTCAGTGATCATGGTGATATTCTCGAACACACAACACATAGACACACATATAAGTACACACACACGTGAAACACACACTAACAAGCCGGTTCGTGTTGTCGATTCGGACAATCCTACAGCTGATGAGGAGTCACAGTGGCAGCCCACTTTTGAGTAAGATATATGCATGGAGCTACAAACGGTAGCTCCATGATATATGCCAGTAACAACGAATACCCCTCCGAAAACGTGGAATCAACCAGTCAAACTGAAGGCTATAAATCTTTATGGGGACGTCCGTCAGCATACTAACATTCGTAAATATTCCAGAGGATTTGCTGGACAAATAAGCCCCATTTTCCCCCACACTTTTCCGGCTTAGCAGGGCTTTTGTTTGTTGTTTTCGTTGGGATGCATGTAAATTTTGTTTGTCATTTTAAGAGGAAGCAGCCTTTTATCTATTGCTCTGCACGTCTCGAGATTTCGAGCATTTGTGGAGAGGTGGGAATGAAGCAACGGGAATTTGCTAATGCTGATTGATGTCAAAGGTTATGCAGTTTTCCTTCGACTCTGCTTCAAAATGAAGGATCGTGTAGCTTGACTTAACCGATTTGTGCGTCTTCTATTATTCCTCTCAGCACCGAGGCTTCAAACCATTAGCTGTATCTGCAGCACACCGGAAGCACAGAAAGAGTCTACATTAGTCGCTTTCTCCGATTACCTATAGAGGTTGTCTTTTTCAAAACCTGTATTATAGGCCTATGATGATGGAGGGTAGGTGACGTCACTTTAAAAGGAAACAAAAGGTAGAACAAAAATCTCCGAACAATGATATAAGCCCGTGGAGTGCTACCTAGTGCTACATTTGCAATTTTGTTGGCTACCAATTTTACATTCTTTCGTGTGTGATTTTTTTTTTCTCGTGATATACCTTTAAATAATGTTTGTGTCTCTCCACATTGCATGACTGTATTCCTAGGGATATGCAGTGTTTCAATAAGAGTGTTCTTGCTTGGAGGAAAGGAATATGTCACCAGCGAAACATTATAGAGTAGTCACGTGACGTAACATGATTCAGTTCACATCTACCCTGGATGACATTATACGTGTGCGTGTTGAACAGTGGACTTAATAGGGATGGCGGTGAGTTAGCTCAGTCGGTAGCGTGTCTGCCTCACGATCCAATGGACCCGGGTTCGATTCCTGGTTCCCACTGAGCAATGTTGGGTGTAATCATACCATCCTCTCTAGTATTAACAGAGGCATAACACAGTGTCCCTTGGATAGGATATAAAATGGAGGTTCCGTGTATGTGAGAGTCACAACTCATGCACGTAAAAGACCTCGCTTCATTCATCGCGGAGAGCAGGGTGTTTAACCCGGTGAAGTGGTCACCCAACTGGACCCCATGGAAGACCAGCTATTACAGCTGAATATGGGCTATCCAGCCATCTTCTCGTATAGAAATGAAACAAACAAACGAACAATAGCCAACACTCCGAGGGCCAGTGCCTATATGGTTGCTGTTTTGTGTACGCGGCGCGTCCGTCACGAATTGATGCCGTTCATAGCAGTGTGTAAAGGAGGAACAGTGTCTCATATACAGATTTCAGATAATGCCTTTCTATGTCAACCATATATTATTTCTTTTTATAAAGTAATAAGTTGGAAATGTGGCAAAAAAAAAATGAAATTGTGAGAAATTGCGGCGTATGCCCCTGCCGAAAATTTTCCTCGTTCTTCCTTGTTTGCCAAAAAGAGCAGTTTTTTAGAACGATTTGGATAATTATAACACTCCAAATTAATACTCGGAAGAATGGAATGCTAGACGCGTGACGTACGTTGACTGAAATAGCTCATGGATGCAAAGAAAGAGAGAGAGAAAAAAAAACATAAGGGAGACCTCAATAGAGTGGCAGCACGCCACTGATATAACAACAAAGCCATCAGTTTAGTTTACTAGCAACGACCAATTATGAAGCCATCATTGACTGCTAAACTGCAAGAAATGTCCAACATAATAATGGACTCGCCGTAAGGCTTTGTTACTAATGCCCGTATAATAGTCGATGCACAACTACTTTTCTCAAAAAGGTGGTCACCGATGATAGCAAAAGGAAAATTACAAGATCTTCATATGTGTGTATTTTGTGCTTTGTTTTGAACGCACTCATTCAAATGCAAATGCAAGATGTAATTGGTTATTTGATTGTAGCCTTCCTTTTTTTTTTTGTCACTCTTAAAATAAAAATGACTTGTTGAGCCGCCAACCGTGGGTCATATAGATGTGTTGAATCTTTGTCATGGACGTGCTGTATCGCAATTAACGTACGCTAGTTTGTTTGATTTCTTTTTACTTTGTGACTTACTTTGAACACCGTTTCCGATGCATTTTGTGGCTTTTTTTAATCCACTTATCTTGATTATGACGCATCCGTGCCTGTAAATTGTTTTTTTTTTCTTCTCGTCTTCAGTGACCCGATAGCTACAGCTATACAAAAATATATTGATGTCTTAAGTGGTAGCTAGGGAGAGAGATAGTGTGTACCTTGGCGTCATCGTTTCAATTATCGTGTGCAACAAGTCCCCAAGTGGGGGCAAACTCACTTTAGAGTGCCTTCCACATCGCTTGAGGCGATCGATCGTGCAGCGTGTGAAGGACGGATTTTTTTTTTCTTCTGTTTGTTAGTAATTTTGCCGTCGCTGGAACGTGTATCTCGTATAAGCAATCCGTAGTATAGCTATTTATATAGGAGATAGAATCAAAGACGAAATTTTGACGTCCAGTGGTCAAAGACGTACAGTAGGCCTACTCGTCATACCTGGTTTGTCATTTTACACCAGTCCTCTCCTGAGTTGCGGAAATAGAAACGCGCTGATACTTTCTGCTGCCGTGTATATCTGAGGGATGAATACCGAGGTAGCGACATCTAGACATTTTGATCACAGAGGTTAGTACCACTAGGGGTTCCGGTTGCCCAATAGTGCTTTATTTTCTCGATTTTCCTTGGAGACATCGATTAGCGTTTGTTCGTGGTATCTTGACATAAACGCATAGTTTGGTGGAGCATTAATGCCCCCTCAAACTTCTATACGTTCATGTGTGTATGTGTGCATTGTGTGTGTGCGCGCGAGTAGCCTGTGCGTAATGTGTTTGTGTACGCAGATTATTCGTAAAACTTGGACCTCCCCGAAAGTTGGACACATAATATATCATGTGACTGTTTACGGTTACCAGTAATTCATATAACCCATCAATTAATCCTTTATGCCTGTGGTTACCTTCTGTGTCGTGGTGTACATTTGTGCTTAAAAGCGGCCGGTGTGTCGGCGATGCATATCCGTCTGCGAATTGGAAATGTTTCTTAAGAACATTTTATCGATTACCCTGATTTAGTTCCTCTAATATATGAGATCTGGACTTCTTGAGACGGAGGCCGTGTGAGTCTGTTATTTTGCAGGAGAACTGGGTCAAAAGAGGCTTTCCTATCGAAAGTGAGTCTTCAATATTTCGCAACCCTTAAATGGTAGATAAATGTGCATGGAAAGGGAAGCAAAATATCTCACTGTCTCACGGTAGACACGACGAAGAGGCAAGTGTCCCTGCTCTGCTATCATATTACTGTTTTCTTTGCACATCACTTGTTCCCTTTTAGTGGATTTTCCCTCTAGTCCATTGTTGACGACGCGGTCTAGTGCGTTTGTATTACAATGTATCCGCTTTTCATCTTGTTTGTCTGTAACGCGCGAAACCGTGAAAAGTCGTACAACGAAGAGTGTATTCAGGTCTCTCTTATATTTTATTCGGTAATTTGGTCCGACGCCACATAAAGGGGGGGGGGGGGTTAACTCTTGCACAAGTTTTTGTATAGATTATACACCTCTGTAGATGTTTTTGACAATATCACTTTCAATAATTAATGGACGAGAATTTGTCAAACAGTCAACACGATTTATTTTGGTAAGATTGAAAAATTCACAGAAATTGTTGTTTTATCGGTAGAAAACGATTTATATTCAAGACATTCCTCTCCGGGGTATATGTGGGCATGAGTGTCTTTCCGTCAAACTTTTCCACAGCCCTGAATTTCAAAGTAGAGAAACGTTTCACACTTGACTCAGTAGCTCCTGTAGGATGGAAAGGGCTTGTAACAGAGTCATCATTTTTCTTGTCACCATGCATGGACTGAACCTGAATCACTGTTCCAAAATGCAAACTTCAACATAGAATTTGTTGCTTTTCGTTTTACAGTGTTTTAACAGTGAACAACCATTCACCAGCCTTTGCTCCTTAAACAAACAACCGGAGGTTTAAGCCACATTTTTTTATGTTGCTCATGTTGTATTAATATGACAGGGTGATATTGATATTTTCCCTACTTTTAAAAATCGGAAATATTCAAACCCGATGTTTCGTCAATTAAGAATGGCCACTTTATTTCGTCCACGATTTATGGACTGGAATACTAACATAAATTTTTGTATGACTTGGAGAGATAGAGGGATGGGATGGAAAGATTGTCATGAAATATTCTCTCTTAATTTCCCATCCGTTTTTACATGATGCAAACGCGTCTTTGACTGTTGTTTGACTGTTGTTTAGTTCGCAGAGCTCAGATGTGACGGTATTTTTTTCTGAGTAATAACCCAAATGAGGTGACTTGTTCCTGATGTTTTAAAAAAAAAAAGTTGGCTGGGTAATCAGTGTGCTTCAATAGAACGAGCTCCATGAAATGACCAAACTATAATAGTTTAAATTATGACTAACCTCGCCCCAACGAACTCCTAAAGCTGCGTTTACACCATGTTCCCGGCAGCCACGGCAGCCCCGTTTGCCCGAAACGTAGTGCGCCGTAGGGAGATGAGACATTCTCATGTTTTCCCTCTCTCGCATTCTAATCTTGTTCATTCCAGTCCTTGCCCCGGTGAATATATCGCTATCAGACGCTGTTCTCACGGCGTCTGGTCAGGCTAGATTATCAATGCTTTCAGTCCCGCTGCGGACAGCCTCCAAGTTTTGTTAAGGCCAATGACGTGCCGCCCCGTTTTGTTGCGTTATCACTGCAAACAAGATTCCTCATTATCACCGGGACTGCCGTGGCAAATTTTTGACAGTCTAAAAATCTGACACGGCATCCACGGCAATCACGGCCTGTCGCGTTTGCCTATCCCGTCTCAAGGCGTTGTTTCAAGTCCATCCCGTTTTGTCCATGGTAGCCCGAAACGGGGCTGTCGTGGTTTCCGGGAACATAGTGTAAACGCAGGTTAAAGGTCCTGTTTACCTTTGGGACCAGTGATTTAAAAAATGTTCAAGTTATCACTTTTCATGCACATTTGCAGGTCAGTTGTATCACAAAGCATCTTACCATATGACATTTTGGCAATAAAGCCTAAAATATAGGAGATATCACTATTTTTCTCATTACACCATAACTGTAGACGGTTTAGTCTGGAAACGTTTTTATTATAACAATTGTTCACATTTTGTATATTTAACAATACTTAACATCGATTATACTGGTTCAAATTTTTACAATGGTTGTTTCTATCCGTTACTCACATTTTAGAACTATTTTGAAGCGCTAATGCTGGGTTTTTGTTTCATCTGCAAACGGTAAATTGTGCCTTTAAGTAAAATCAGGGAGTTGGGAAGAGAGGTCCCACCTCCCTGGTAAAATGAAGCGTCGCGCTGACAGACTTGAGCCATACATCTCAGAGGGGAGTGTCATCACTTTGATTGACACTTATCACTATGAAGCCGTCAGAGTCGATCACGTGACCAGTATTCGGATTAGAATGGGAAGTTGAATGCCTCTCATTTTGTCCAAAGCGGAGTTGAATACCTCTCTATGAAGATAATCTTTCATCGCACAGAAAGTAATACTCCAATATATTTGTCTGTAACAAGTGTAGGAAAGTTTTGAGAGCAAGGCACCTGCATTCATATTATTTGTATGATTTTACCTTAGTTATCACATTACCAGTTCACTGACGCGACGGGACATAGGTTTAGAAGGTATTGTTTCTACATGAATAATGTCCCTGTAACCTATGTGAACCGTACTCATTTACTTCAACATTTCGTCATTAAAGTATCATTATATGTCTGTCGTTATTGATATAAGATGATAAGTGAAGTCAAAACATGATCAACTGATGATAAAATTATTGTATTTCTTTTTTTTTAACAATTTGAATGTGCTGTAAGCATAATATGATGAGGATATTTCACTCTGCGTACGAAGCACTTTACGCGTCATACCACGAGCGGGGCGCAGCTTGCAAACCCACCAGCCAACAGTGATTACTGCTGACCTAATAATTCTCCTAATACGACTTCTGACGCGAAGTTAACAAGAGGGGAAGAGAAGATAGAGAGAGAAAAAACACCTTCCCTTATCATTCGCTTCTGATACTTGGATTCATATGGATGTGAAGACGTAAAACGTGCTTAAAGTCCCTTGCTAACATTTACAGATGGAAAAACAAACAAACTCAGCTTTAGTGCTTTAGAATAATTCTAAAACGTGGGCTAAAATAACCAGCCTGAAAATGTTAATCAGTGTAATCAATGTTAAGTATTGTAAGATATGCAAAACGTGAAGTATAGTTTTAATCAAAAATCGTTTCTAGAATATGAGAAAATCAGGGATATCTTCCTGTATTTGCAGCTCTAATGCAAAAATTTTGTACGATAGGGTGTTTTGTGATGCAACTGAACTCTACATAGTATACATCAAACGTGATAATTCGAACACTTTTTAATCACTGCTACCAATATCAAATAGTGTCTTTAATTGGGCGTTGTCATCGAGGACCAAAGGTTGTCACCCTGATAGAAATTCTACAGACTCCCCGGCATTGAATTTCATGCATGGTACAAAATCATCTTCACTTGTTCATGCACAATGTTTTACATGTCATAGACAGAGAAAGAAAAGCGTGTGCTGTATCTTTGGTCATTGTATTTGGGCTTGCACGGTCTATCTCGATAGGGCCAGTTTGGCATCTCACAAAAATACATATGGGCCTTTTTTTTTAAATATCATTTGAAGCATTTGTCTCTCTTTCATCTCGTTCCACCCCCCCCCCCCCTTCACTGATTAGAAATTGAACGCTAATTTCGAGTTGCGGTGAGCTACCCGTATCATGTGTCAAAGTGTGATTGAATAGCTGTGGTCGGACGGAACTGGACTATCTATAGCGGAGGAAACCGCCCAGTGCGTCTTGGTGTCGTTTGATGAGTGGCGCCGTGCGACGCAGGATTTAACCGAACGCACGGAATATTTGATACATAAATATTGAAATTAGACACAAATATTGCTCCCTGATGAGTGAGGACTGTATGAATGCAAAGGTCAGTGGCTAATGTCGAAAATACAACTCGTCCCATAAGACGATATCTTGACACACGCTGATGAAATCGCTTTCATGGGATCGCATGGCAGAGGCGGTTGACAAAATGGCCCCATGGTCGAATACCGTTTTTAAACTGTGCCCGAGTTCTACATTTCCGAGCGCAATGCAGGAGAGGGTTTGATGTAAGACAGCAACGGTTGTATATTAACCCGCTTGCAAACGTCACGAACTTTTACATGACTGAGGAATAATCTCTTCCAACATCGCGTATAAAATCTTACGGTAATGCACCACAGTGTTTAAAAAAAAGATAATGAATGAAAAAATAATCCAACTTCTCTCGAAAATACGCTCCCCCTTTTTAGAATTCACTTGCAATCTGTAGTAGTGTTTCCCCCTCTATCATTAAGAAGTTCCCAGTTTTATGTTTCTGAGAAAAGGTCCGAATTACCTGCCCGTTAATATATACGAGCTTATGAAAGGAATCTAACTTTCATGCTTGCGAAAGGGACGCACGAACATAAATGTCAAAGCTCTGTTTTTATGGAATCATTAAAGTAGAAATGAAAAATAATTTCTACCGTCTTTAAATCAACATGCGAAAAAGTATATATTTGCATTAGTGATGCGAGTTTCAAAGAAGCTGCGTTGTTAACATGCATGCTTAAACAACTAGTTCGATTCCTTCTGCTCGCTTTCGTGTCACTAAAGGAAATTCATCTGAGGTTTGAGTGTAAGCGACTAAGAAGGTTATGATCTAATTATATGTAACATCAACTACTATCATTTCGTGCAGGCATTGTTTTTGTTTTTCTTCCGATATCAATAAACGTTTCATTTTTCTGCTCTCTCTCTATACATTTCAAAGTCTGTACTTGAAAATGGAGCAGATTTGTTCTTTAATATTCATGTTATCAGACTCATCTGTTATCAGAATAATCTGATGTGAATTCTCAGCTTTAAAATATTCACGATGAAACGAACGTGATGTTCGTAGTCCTGCGTTCCTTTGGCTCCATAATATTATGAACCTCACGCGACGAACGCACGTACTTGGAAATACATCGTATGTCTCGGGGAAATACATTCCATTGCGGGTGATTTGTCAACACGCATGTACTATACCTCGAGGGATCGTGGGTTTACTTTTGTGACGACCGTTCATAGTCGTCAAACCGAATTGAACAGACGCAATCCGCACTTGTGAAACGTTCATGCTATACGAAGAGCGCTTGTATGTCAATGCATTCGTATGTATAAGAAGATGCTTAGCTCCTTTCGACGTGAGCTGCGTGGAATTTGCGATTTATCTTTAATGTTTTCATCTGCTACGTAAATTTTGTGACTCTTTTGTTAAAAGCCCGAGTCCCCCAAACTTTGCATGTATTAGTTGTTGCTATTTAGGGCAGATCTGGGAAAGCTCTCCATCCACGTGTAATGCATGGATCTGAATACCTTATAAAACGTTTTATGTCGAGTGCTGAAGGTTTAGCGCCATTTGTACTGAGATGATAAGAGTTATAAATTGTCCTTCTGACAAAACTGACAAAAAAGTAAAAGTTCACGAACTGCGACGATGCTGCACTTCTGCTTGAAAGACCTTCAAGTTTTATCTCTTTTAAATTACCACACCAGTCGAATAAAGTTAAATGACTTAATTGCATTAAACCCCCATTGCTTGTGAAACCTAATTTCAGTAATCCCACGACTACCTTTTTTTTTTGGTCATTGGCGCCAAATTCTTGAATGAATTGCCATAAATCTGCACAGACTTCTTTTTACTGTGATGAACTAAGAGGCGTAAGTTGACCGGGGATTAATTACACTAACATCTTCACCAGTATCAATTACTTTCCTCTGGCTCAAACCATTACGCCCATTATTTAAAGTGAAATAATGGGAAAAATGTACAGGAAATGAATAACCACAAAATGTCTTCGATGTCGAAACGCCCACTTCGTGGTTTGTTACTTTGACTGCATAACTATTCCCTCAGTCTCAAAGCAATTCAAGTCCTCATCGGCCATGTCGGCGGCGCCAGATGACCACACATTAATGAGAGAATAATGAATAAATCGAGTGCCAAAAGCCCCTGCGATCTGCCACTACAGATTTCT
The DNA here is from genome assembly GCF_040938485.1 of Diadema antillarum. Lineage (NCBI taxonomy): Eukaryota > Metazoa > Echinodermata > Echinoidea > Diadematoida > Diadematidae > Diadema > Diadema antillarum. The sequence continues at coordinate 142,056 of NW_027271776.1, read as the reverse complement.
CCATTATTCCGCTTAAGATATGAAGTTCAATGAACTCTCAGCATCCGGGTACTGATGCAGCTCCCGCCACGCGAAAAACACCGCACAGTCAACATCGACAATGACAGTGTTGTCGTTATTTTCTGCTTTTTGACATTTCTTAAATGTTACTGTTAGGATTATTCATCATTGTTTTCAATGTCTCCAGTCGAAGAAAGACGGGAGAGCAAATGAACATTAATATTTGTGCAATGAAAATATCAGGAACTAAAATTCTCTTTGATCTGTTGACTGTTTATCGATTGGCATGATATCCAATTTTATACTTGGTTCTAAGACTCGCAGATAGCTCGACGCTTTCTACACGAAGTTTTAATAGTCAGACCTATTAGACATTACGAATCGCAAAGATGATATCATGAAAGTATCACCAATTGAGTCCTCCCAAACATTTTAACGAGACTTTATATACTCAGCCTTTTTGAATAATCTCGCGCAGACTTTTAATGTGACGGCAAATACAAAAGGTGGTACAAACCTACGTATAGTGAAAGCACAAAGTTGGCCAGCCGTTGGAAGGGGGGCAACGTACTTTTCTCTTGCTTATACGAGCGATAAAAATTCGCTTTTGGCAAAGTCAGTAGGCGTTCAGCAGGGCTGATCAAAATCAATTAATCGCCTGTTGTCGATGGGAAGTAATAGATCCGACTGCAAGAGTGTTGCTGAGTAGGCGGGGCGAGCGAACCACCGATGTCAGCCGGGATTAACTTCAGTGAGAGCAGTTCAACGACGATCGCATTGCCGAGTCTGACCGCAACCACGATGGATGTTATCCCAGTGTTTCTGCCTTGAACTACTCTGCATGACTGCACCTTTCACTTTCACTTAGATTGGTATTTTGTCAATGTTTCCAGTTGCTGGCGTGGACTATAGCACAAAGTAAGTCGAATATCGATTCGTTTTTTCGTTTTCTTTTGAATTTGAAATGAATTGATATTATGCCAAAAATATCCCTGCGAAAGTTTTTTGAATTGTTTTGAAGTTCCGTTTCGTGTATCCGTTTACGATTCCATGTTACCTTCGCGATGCCAGTTCTAAGATTCGTAGCTGCGGCGAAAAAGCAATACAGTCATATCCTCGGATGCCCGTATGCTCTATAGAGCTAGAATGACAATGTTTCAATAAAAAGAATTGTGTAAAAAAAAATGTCCGCTCTGTCTATGGTTTTTAAGAGGGCAGCGGTTTGGAATCTAGTGTTAGTCAATAGGTGTAATAACACCATCGACTTGCTTTCTTCGCAAACGCTAAGGCAATGTGCAATTGCACCTTTGTTATTCTAATAGTAAATATTTGTCATCTAAATAAAGCGCCTTTTGAACCACGTGAAATAATGTGCGAGCACTTCAGACGAAAGTTCAGTTAAATCAAATATGTATCTTAGTCTCCAAACATAAGTACGGTTTCGAAAGGGTAAAATGGCCTATGTCAACACACTGAAAGAATAAGGAATAGCACCTATCTCACCCTCAGTAACAGCTATCATATCCGATGGGCTGGAGACCGTTTTTGGTATTCATGTGGTGGGGTGGTATGAAATTAGGCGTTGTCTTTGCCTATATAGTGCATCATTATTTGCACACATCATCCGTATAGCATTCATTATTGTGTACTTATATTCATGATATTGATTGACGAATGAGAATTATCGTCTTACGGTGTACAATGACACTCAACATGCTGTATACTGTGACATTTGATAGTATAGTGCACTAAACCATGCTGTCAATCCGAAAGTTTTTTCATCGATAGCGTGTAAAAAGTGCTATCGGTGTCACGAGTCACTTTGTACATGGCGCCAACAATATCTTTGTCATGTTCAAATTAGTTATTGTTGCGTGGGTTGTTTTTATTCCAACTAATCGACAAATTGCCCTACGATCCATCGACGTAGATACGCACTGATTGTTCAGAGCTTTTTAGTAATAGTGACAATAAAAATCATGGACCTAAACACCCAGGTATGCGTACCCATGATTTCTATCAATGTTAAAAGAGCTAACATCCCCATCTGCTGAATGTATTATGCCTTCAACTGAATGTGATAAAACGCTGGATTTATTTTTTTTTTTCATAATAAGATAAAGAAAGTAAGAGATAATTTGGAACAAGCGGATCTAAACGCGTCTTTCAATCAAACTAGTTGAAGATTGTCATTCTTCTATGAATCAGTTTCAAATTATTTGGGAGAATGAAGTATTATACTAAAGCTCATCAAATTGTCTTCTTTGGCTATTATTATCACCCTCTGAATCCCTTTCAAACCTCACTCACAAAAGGATGTTACTCTGTAGTACTTCCATTGACAACCAATACAATCAACTTGAGTCCTCGGGCAGGAACAATGCAACAACAACAACAACAAAATAAGAAATCTGTAGAGCCTCGTTGTCACACCATTGATCAAGAAAAGAGATGTTTCTCTAAAAGAGTTTTTTTTTTAAATCTTCAACCGATTTCACATATGTTATTTTTCTCTCTCCTCGGAAAACTGGTTGAAAAATACGACAGCAAAACAAATGAAACATTGCACCACGGACAACATTCTGCACAACCTCTTTTAATCCGCTTCTCGACCAAATTATACTGTTAAAACAGTACTGACCAGAGTCCACTGAGTTATATTCCACAAATCCTTTTTCTGACATTTAGGAAGCTTGTGACGCGTACAGAGTCTGCTATCATGCGCTGTAATGAATTATCATTATTGTGATGATTGTTATCATTTTTATTATCATTAATCTTAGCATCATTCTCACTTTTATCATTATTATTATAATCGTTATTGTCATCATTATTATCATAATTATCATATCTTAGCAAAACGCTCGCCGTTGTCTGTGTAGCCACCATTTCTTACAAGGATTAGTTCAAATTTAACGCATCAAATCCTGGAGCTAGTGGTTAGTTGACATGTCACCGATTCCTAGCTGATACTTAATTGACTTCAGAGATGTAAATGTCAACCCATATGAAAATTCTTTCATCACAAAAGAGTGTATGGATATAGACACATTAATTTCCCTGCGATAAATCAAAGATCATCAGATTTACATGGCAACATTCTTTCCCAATAAATCATCCTCAGGTGCTCATTCTGTTTGGTTTTTTTTTTAACCATTATTGGTAAGGTTCTGTGTACTGCCGCGGCGATGCGCAAATATTACCCATCAGTGACTTAAGAATATTTGGAGAGATCGGCGTATCCGGGTTACGCTCTGGACAACATTTCACAAAAGACAGCTGTCTTGCTAAGACTGCGATTACCATAGCAACACACAGCTGCAGGCATGTTCGATAAACTTACGGCGTAAAATAATGTCTCACCAGTCGGTAACGTGATGTCTTGATGGGTAATGTGAAAGTAAAGTCGTTCTTTGACTTTGAATTCAGCATTAAAAAAAATAAGATAAGATGAACAAATGCAAAGATTTGCAGCCGTTATCTGCATTCTTTTCTTAACTGAATCTTGTAGACAAAGAAAGTTTTATGTATTTTCTTTTTTTGATTTAAAATATGTTACTGAAAAGATGATAAACGTTGCATTTTTTTTTACACTGTAGCATTAAAGGGATCGTATAGTTTTGGATGAGAGCAAACTTCAGATTTCTAACATTTTTTGGTGAGATAATGAAAAAACTCTTAAAAATATGAAAGAGCATGTAATTCCAAGAGGAATTCAACGTTTATTTGATGAAAATTGGTTTTAAAATGGCTGAAATATCCAAAACAGAGCAATCCTAATAAAAGGTGGGACCCACCTTTTATTACGATCGCTTTTTTTACTTTGCTTTTGGATGTCATTCCAAACCTGAATTAAATTTTTCATCAAATAAATTCTGAATTCCTCTTAGAATGGTATGCTCTGTACTATCTTTATTAATGAGTGGTTTCTTGGTATCTCACAAAAAGTTAAAAGCCCAATCCTCATCTCCACCGATACTATACCATCCCTTTAACTATAACATAACTGAGACATTGTAGGTCAAATCCTGAAAAAGAACATAAATATCAAGCCAAAATGAGAACGCATGCCTCTCATTGTGGCATTACATACAATCTACTTAAGATACATGATGATAAACCTCCACATTGCCACACTAAACTACAACACAACCATCCTTCCAAACCTGATAAACTCGACCTCGAGTTGTAACTGATACAGGTCGTATTTTAAAGGACAGATCGACCCTCATATACATGTGGATTGAGTGAATGCAGCAATATTAGTAGAACACATCAACAGGTTAAATGAATGTTTGGCGAAAATCGGGCAATCTGTGATATTAAAAGATTATGATTTTTTAAAAGTAGCTACGCAGTCACTGCTGGATGAGAAGACTACTACAGTGTATGATGTCACATGCGTAGAATGATATAAGGAAAAAAATATAAAGAGAATTTTAAAAATATATATTTTTTTTTAAAAGAGTTTACATTTCCTCGACTTGTCACTGACATATGTTAAGGGTAATATTATTCCCCACGCCTTCAGAAAGAGGGAAGTCAAGCGTTCTTTTATTCTGCGAGAAAAGTGAAAATATGTTGAATTTTCTTTGTATTTTCTTCATATCGTTCTACACATGTGACATCACAAGCTGTAGTAGTCTTCTCATCCAGCAGTGACTGAGCAAAAACTTCAAAAATTCATAACTTTTGAACGGATTGTCCGATTTTCCTCAAACTCTCGCTGATGTGTTCTATTAATATTGCTGCATTCACTCAATCCACATGTCTATGACGATGGACTTATCTTTTAAGGAAATGTTGAGCGACGCTGCATGAGATCGGCATTAAAACCGTTTCTTGATCTACAGCCCTCGGACAGCACGGCAGGGACCTACTTTTCTTTGACATAAAGGTTTCTCATTAGCATCAGTACTGCCGTGGCAATGTTTTTCTTTTTGACAGTTCAAAAATCTGACAGGGCATCCACGGCAATTACAGCCTGTCATGGGTGCCTATCCCGTCTCACCGCGTTATTTCACGTCCATTCCGTTTTGTCCACGGTGGCCTGAAACGTGTGTGCTGTGCGGTGGCCGCCGGGAACATGGTGTAAACGCAGCATTACGGAGTGATATCAAAAAGCTTCTCCAACCATGTATACAAACTCATCACTACTGGTTACCAAATCTAAAACATTACATGTTTTAATCATGGTGGTTCTCTTTTTGTATGATATCTTTTTATAATGAAATGTTTTTGTCACATATTGTTTGTTTTTGTGATGTTTTTGCTTTATTTCATATTTCACAATGACTGCTAATCATTTGCAAATGTTGTTATTTTATCTTTTTTGATTGTGAAACAATAAAACATATAAATAAAAAACAAAAGTGTTATTGTAAGGCAGGGCCAGCGTTACCTATTAACAGACGATTCGATATTCTAGGGCGGCAAAGGTGGCTCAGTAATGTAGCGGTCTCCCGCATGACTAGGGCAGTCAAAACAATGATTTTGGTTCGAGCCTCAGTGAGTCCATAGGCGAGAAATGTCATCGTATCATCTCCGCTATGGTCAGAGGCAAAATGCATGCACTGTGTAAAATGGAAACCCAGTGTGAGAAAAGTGACGACACTGGTGTATATTTTAGCACCCCACTCCTTTTTGCGTAAAAAGCCGGATGCAAACTCATCCTTCATTTCATTTAATTCACTTCCAACAAAAATGCAATTGCACTAAACAATGCTAAAGCATTTTCAGACATATAATTTCACACAATTGGCACTACATTGTAATGATACAAAAGATTTTGAGCTTTTCTTGACAATTTCGAATCAAAGTTGTTGGAAATGAATTGGACTGCTCATAAAAGCATACAGGGCTTGTGGTATGCAGTCTCCTCACAAACAATATTGCCGAACTAACAAAACTAGGCAAATTGCCTTTAAAAAGAGAGAGAGAGAAAAGAAGCACATACACACACACAAGCAAAAACGAGGCAGCTCTCTTGTTAAGAAATAAAGAAAGGATAGGCACGGACTGAATTACAGTAAGACTAGAGGAGTTAAGGAGTTGAAGGATCAAAACCAACGCACGCAAAGCACGAAATGCATGTGTTCATCGAGGTATAGAGAGACAATATTTCTATAAACGATGAACGATTACAATGAGGAAAAAAGGACATGCTATTAGGGTTAACAAGAGTACAACTCATTCTATGATACTGGAATTTCTAAGAAGATTCTTTAATTCGAAAGTAAAAGTATAAAAACTTCAACCCTTCGGAGTGGTCTGCTCCACACGCACAAACCAAGAACTGGACGAATGATACAGACCTCTCTTGGTTTGCCACGGGTAACTGTAGCAACAGCCTGGAAACCGATGTGAACCAGGCACGTAGGACTGGTGTGCGTATTGCTCCATATGAGCCGAAGACCATTCTGATTGAGAACATTTTCATTCAGGGGTGCTTTCGGCTGTGGAGATAGTTAAGCGTATTGACCACTACAGGCATGAAAGGGCGGTTAGTTAGCTCTGTCAGTAGCGTGTCTGCCTCAAGATCAGAAGGACCCGGGTTCGATTCCCGAGTCCCTCTGAGCAATGTTGAGTGTAATCATACCGTCCCCTCCAGTAAGAGGCAAAACACCCTGTCCCTCGAATATAACATAAAACGGAGGTCCCGTGTGTGAGAGAGTCACAACTCTTGCACGTAAAAGATCCCGCTTCTTTTATTCATCTCATAGAGCAGGGTGCTCATCCCTGTGAAGTGGTCCCGCCTAACATCCAACTGGACCCCACAGAAGACCAGCTATTGCAGCTGAATATGGGCTATCCAGCCATCTTCTCAGATGGAAAATGAAACAAACAAACAAACTTGGTATTGTTCTTGTTCCTCTGTAAAAAATGAAGCATCCTTACCAGATGCCTGTTCTCTCCGGTTCTCCAAACTAATCAAACTCTGCACCAAATCTTTAGAATTACCCCAAGAAATGCAATATAACATATTCGCAGAAATCATTCCTCATATCCTGAAGGCATTCAATTAGTGAGTTAATCGCAAATGACCCACATTTTAGTGATTATCTATTGGAAAAAGCATTAGCCGTTTGTCCTCAGCTGTGACATACGACATTAGCGAATCCCGTACGTGATTATTACCACAAAGCGCCTCGAGTCCGCACGCGATTTTCATTGAACGAGGAATTTTGCAGTTTAACCAACGCCTGCAAAACATTTAGTTTGTTTGTCAAGTTTTTGGCCATTAGCTCTTTCTAAATGGCGCGAACATGTCAGAAATCAGGGTACTTCGGGGGATCGACAGAACGGATTGCGAACAATTGTGATTTTGCGCTGAACATTGATGTTGTTCTTGATTGTGACAGCTGTTTTAGGTTTATGAGAAAAAGAATTGTTGAAACATCCTTTCTCGACCCCATAATTTGCTCGGTAGACGCATTTTCTTAATGATAACAATGTGCCAACATTACAGAAACTAAATTTTATTTTGAGAAGAGAGATTTAAAAACTCGTATTACCCACCTATGCTTCCTCCAACATATTCGCGTACACACACACACTGACCAGGACATATAAAGAAATCTGAAGTTCAAGTTCACTCACAAAGCCAATTGTGTAAACTCATAAACGCAAAAATTCGAAACAACAAATTACCCACCCTTCCCCCCTACACTGTCTATCATACCTGTCGTTACTAGACCACTCCGATGGCAACTTGTGTCTTCAGATTATTCATCAAGCTTTAGAGAGTCGTTAATCTTTACGTACTAGAGTGACGAACACTCTTATAGTCTATTTTGTCCATCACTGTTTGACAGCGGTCCTACAGAATAAGAGGCAATTTATGGGGCTGGACACTCGTCCTTCTTGACTCAGTGTTTGAAGTATTTTCTCTTTTTCTTGGGGTGAGGGGTAAAATGAAAATGTTTCTGAAAATGAGCTGGACAAAATAGTGTCTATTTCAAACTGGTACAGCCCTCTCATGTAGCATTTCTTGTCACGTCTTTCTCTTGGTCATAAATAGATATCTTCTGTGAATTCTTCAGAATATATCGGGAGTTCTATAATGGCGACAATGTTCTGACATGAGACTCGTAATTGAAATGACGATGTTCGTTAACATGCCTACTTGGTGCCGCCTGCTTTAAGTGCATTCGAGGTGCTTCTTATTTGAGTTGCCTTCCATTCATGATGTTCTCGAGTCTGGTGGCGCTTGTCCTGTTGTCAACTTCCGGGAACCACAGCTTGAATGAGAGACAGATAAAAGAACAAAACATGAGAAGACGGAGAGAACATGGGGGAGGGAACATTTTTGGAATTCCTCTCCCTACCGATCGATTTACTTGATGATTCCACTTAGGTCAAAGACAGTCATAATAAATCTTGCAGAGTTGTACGTTAAAAAAGGCATCTTTATAAGTATTTTTCTGTTCGGTTAGATACTGCAACATTCTACATGTTTGCTGTCGTTTATCCGCATGAAAGAGAAAGTTTCCTGAAATGTACACTCCATGGACTGAGTGAATATAGCAATGTTTAGTGGAACATATCGGTGAAGTTTGAGGAAAATCGGACAATCCTTTCAAAAGTTTCTGTGCCGCCATGCATCTCTGGATGAGAAGACTACATCAGTTCGTGACGTCGCTGCAAAACAACGATTTAAAGAATCTTTTATCTTGTTTTTATGTGTCTATTGTATTTCTCTCAATATGTGTTTTTAATTACTTTGGTTCTGATTTCTATGCACATTGGTTGGACGTAATTTTGACTTTTATTATGAATGTTTTTGTTATGGTGGCAGCTGCTCATAAAACTTTGCTTTTCTTGCTGTCTCTATATACATTCTGTTACATTTGTATTGTCAGTTTGAATTTATTCACATACCTTGCCTGAATGTTTTTATTAATCTGTTTGAATGAAATAAGCACGAATAGAATTGAAAATATAAAGAGAAGTCCTTGCATTATTTTCATTTTTATTGCACGATGAAAGGGCAATTGACTTAGCTCCTCCGGAAAGCAGGGTGAATGAAGCCCTTTTCATTTTGTCCGTAACAAGTCGAAGGAATATGTCCTTTTCATGAAAAATGAATTTCAATTCAATTGGGTTTAATGACCATGCATGTTGCTGATTTGTGTCTGTTTTTGTTTTTTGCTTTACCTGATATAGGAAATGAATTCTTTTGAATTCCATCAATCAAGGAAAACCACTTGAATGTCGACTCTTCAGTTGTGATAAGAAGGTCAACGAGGCATGATCATTAAGTTCCAAATTCCTTTCTCCAGGGCACTTAGCTGGAGTGCTCATGAAGATAGCCTAAAGTCAGTAAGAACATCTCACTGTCAATTCTTTGTCTAATGGCCACTGCTTGAGCTGACAAAATTCAAGATGTTGCCGATAGATGAAGTCCGTTGCGTTCGAATGCCTCAAGCAAAAACTCTATTAGTTCCAAAGGGAATATTGTAGATCTATGCGTTTCTATCTGTTTAAGCCTGCTCGTTGTCTTGATTTCAAAAGCAATTACAGCAGGGTTTGTCGCTGCATTTACGGGGATAGTATAACGATTCTGTGTGCGCATGTACGCATTCTTTCTCATGATACTTTATTGATACAACTTTAAAGAAAAAATCCACTCCAAGTGTTTATCACTTCAATGAGAAATAGAAAACAAATATATCTGCAGAACAGTGTAAAAATAATCAAAATCGGATAAAAGAGAAGGAAGTTATGACATCCTGAAAATTCACAATTTTTTTTCGGAAAACTCTTCCTGACCAGTCGTTATGAATATTCAAATCAGTAGGTTGATGATACCATGCTCTCACAATTTCTTATTCATTTCATATACAGAAATGGTAAAAATCTCACATTTCAGCTATATAGATTAAATTTGCCTTAAAACCACCCTAAATAAAAAGGAACAAATGTTAACTCTGATTTATTTTTGTATGGGGCATATGCTTTTACCTGTGTTAGCTAAAAATACAATTTCTCCCCAATTGTATACATAACGTGCATAAAAATTGTGGGGGCATGACATCATCAACTTGCTTATTTGAATATTTATAAGGGCTGGTCAAGGAATGTTCCCCCCCCCCCAAAAAAAAAAAAAGAAAGAAAAGAAAAGTGAAATTTAAAAAGTCATATCTTTCATATTTCTTATCCGATTTTTGTTATATTTGGAACGTGTTGAAGGGAATATTTTTCTCTTTATTTTTTACTTTATTTATTTAGGGGTGGATTTCCTCCTTGAGACTGCAATGCTGAGCAATGCACAGATTAAGAGCAAGTATTTTGTATAATCACATTTGCATCAGTCTAGGCTGTCACCGTACAGAAACAGAGAACTTGATAACTATAATGGTCGTAACTAAGACATTACTTCCTACAACCAGTAGAGATTCATATATATATATATATATATATATATATATATATATATATATATATAGTTATAGTTATATAATGAGTCATTTTAATGATACAAGATGAAAATCCACACAACTGGATTTAAAGAAAAACGAAATGAAGGACACGAATGATGCTAGAAATGCTACTAACCGAAAGCAGGCAGTTGCGCATACTTGTTTAGGGATGTAAAAGAACGGTTAGGAGGAAGATGAGCGAGGAAGGCGCGGTAAAGAAAGAGTCTTTGCTACTACAAATACTATATCAATTACACGCAAAATGAAGGAGAGATTTGAATTTTGCGTCAATGAGAGTTCCGCGCAGGGGTAGAGACGAGTTCTACTTCAAAGAATGTCAAGATGTCTGGGCCCCAAGGCAGTGATCGCGATGATAGTTTCCGTTCTATCTGCACGTCGTAGACGTTTCTCAGAATTTCCGATAGGTGGCCTTCATTTCCCATTTTCCGTTCATTATCAGATCGACAGAATTAACTCAGACGATACAAAGTATTCTAAACAATAGATACAGATTGACTAATTCAGATTACTTGTCAATATTTTTAATGAAAAGAGATGGAGAAAAACAGATACCTGCCCCGACCAAAGTTCCGAAGTTTGAACGAATTTTCGGATGTCTTTGACGTTGTATTCAGGTATCGATCCATGAAATCACGCCGACATTATCACAAACTATATAAATTAATGGTATGTATCGTAATCAAATGATTGGCTGAGAACTATCACGTGACCCACCTTTCATTTCGCCTGAAAGCTTAATTTCACTTTCTCCGGGCAGTATTGTACCGTTAGTAGATTTGGCCGGCCATCTGCATTTTCTGTAGCTGTGGTTACCGATGTCTGTGATCTGTGTTTTCTTATTGTGCAAGATCAACTTACGTCTATTTAGATATTCTTGTTTCGAGTTATAGTTTGTCATTTCTGTACATTACTGCATTTATCTCTTTCTGCAATTCATGAACTAATGTATTGTAAAATGTTATTGAATATCAATTACTGTATTATTTAGAGAAAGCGCAGAAATAAGGGTCCTTCCGGAAATAAGGCACAACTGAAAAGTGACAGTACTAACGACTGCTCATCTGCGTTCCCCTGCATTTCATGTGTATTATAAATGCGTTGCGATTATTTGTGCACGTGTGCGACTCACCTAACATGGAGAGCTGGTGCTGGTCTGGGAATCTTGCGAAGTGGCTGCCGCGGAATATACGTCACGTTACAATTTAATAACACAAATGATGCATGCACATTACTTTGACGGGCGTTAATGAAATTATCCGGTGGATAATTCCTGCCGACGCCCTGTGTAAGAATATGCATTATTTGTACAATGAAATGAGTATTGAGTGAAACCTATCCCCTTAGTCCTGTCCATCTCTGCACACGCACACACACACAGAAACACACAGACACACACACATTCGCACACAAACACACAAACAAACAACAAACGCTTACCCTCACCTAAGTCACTCGGAAAACGTTGACGTGAACATCTTTTGTATTATAACTTGCAACGTTTTTCATCAAATCGTTGAAGTTACGATTCAGGGACAGCTCATGAAGTTTCAGTGCAGCTTCTGTCATCCTTCGAGACCAAAATAGAAAACAAACAAACAAACAGAATAATAGAACATTAATACATTAGATTATGCTTAAGAAGCATCATTAAGCAAAGCGTTTCTTCAATATAACATACGACAGCGTTCGCGCACTAGATTAACACTCAGATGACACTAACTTGACGTCGATACGATGGATAAAATGCTGGTGACAGTATGGAGGGAAACCAGTCAGTTTAGTATGAAGAAGCTGTCCAACTACCTTAACTTTTAACTTTGATCAATATAGTTTGTTGGCTGATTTCTTTTTCCATCTGAGACGATGGCTTGATTAGCCATACTCAGCTGCACTAGCCCGTCTTTCATGGGGTTCCGATGGATGTGAGGTCGGACCACTTCACCGGGTTTCTTATACACCCTGCTCTTTGCGATGAGTGAATGAAGCGGGATCTTTAACGTGCATGCGTTGTGACTCTCTCACAGACGGGACATCCATTTTATGTCCTATTCAAGCATGTCAAGGGACAGAGTGTTTTGCCTCTTTCTATTAAAGGGGACGGTGTGGTTACACAAAATATTGCTCAGTGAGACTCGGGAATCGAACCCGGGTCCTCTGGAGGCAAACCGAGTGAGCCAAATCACCTATGAAGAAGTTGGTTGCTGAATGGAAAGTTACTGAATAGGTGTGGAAATGAAATGTGAGCGAATGATGAATATTCTCGTTAATCATTTACGAGAATACGAGACCGGACCCCTGTGGGCATGATCAATAGACCCCGTGTGCGTGCTTGCAATGCCTTTACCGGTCTTTAAAGTTGATGTTGAATGAACATGATCACTATGTCCTCATACTTCCGAACAGGGAGAAGAAGTTCTGTTCTGTGCAGTGAAATGAAATAATGAATAAATTGATAAAGTTTTTCATGTTCTATTTCAATACTTTGCGTCACCGTAAATCTCTTGCTGCTTTCGTTTTATGGCTGCTGCTGACTTGTCGGTAACTCCCCGAACGAAATTGTGATGAGAGCCAAACATGCATACAGGAAACACTCACTGTTCTCATGAGGTAACCTTTTGCAGAGGACATCTTTAACCATGATCCCACAGCTACCCACAATAAATATGTTCCGCTCTGATTTTGCCTCGCTGCGAAATGCGGACAAAGTAACCAAAAAAAAAAAAGAAGAAGAAGATACGAAACATTAAGGAAGACTGAGTCATTAAGCCACTCCCTTTACACGTTGAATGAGTACCATAATTCTTTTTCTTACTACCGAAAATGCACTTTGGCAGGAGTATAGAAAAATTCTTATGATACCTCCTGCGCACCTCAGCAGGTAGGTAATTTTGTCCCAATATAATCGCAGTTTCAGGATTAAACGTAAAATCCTAGGATAAAACGTAAGCATATCGCAAAATGCTGTTATACCTTGCATAATCCCGACATTGCTGTTTTGTTGCTTGTGTTTGGGGTTGGTGTTGTTGTTGTGTGCTTTTTTACTATCTGTTGCTAAGTGACGAAGCTAAATAGACGACTTCAGAGGCGCCGAAATGGGTTAATGGCCCGAAGTGATCTGGTCTCACATCTCCGATGGTTGCCATGATCACGGTGGGCGGAGAAGAGTGAAGGAGATTGCTCTTTCGGGCTTGATAGCAGAGCTGCCGTAAAGCTGATTCTGCCGGCTTCTGAATTATGACGAACGAGGGAGAAGCCGGACGTCCCACCTCAGCCGTGTGGCAGGTTGCCTTTATATCGTGACATTACCTGACGAATAAGAATTTACGGCGAAAGCGGAGGGTGACCGGCGTTCAAGAAGCTGTGACGTACAAGCTCATCTACTCTCGCTCAGCCCTTGTTGACGAAAAAATGTTATTTTGGCATTGTCATGGAGACTAAGATTTGACTGTAGCCATGTGTTAAGCTCTGCGTCTTCTTTGCTGTACATGACATTGTGTTGGACGTTCAGGAAGTCTTAAATTTCCGGGGGGGGGGGGGTGACAAACGTTTGTGTGAGCAGTCTTTACAAAATAGTGATATGATAGATCCTGCTAAAATGATTGGGGGAGAGCTTTCTGATCAGTCCTATATTTTGCCTAATGGCCCAACTTTACTTTTACCGGTCGTTAGAGTACTAATGGCGCGTATTGTTGTGGCATAGGCCCAATGGGCACGAACTACATTTGTTCAGCGCGCACGTATACTATATGTTTTACTATGTGATGTGTCATAATTCGACACACTGGTTCCGGCGGTCAAAGAATAAAGGCTTCACCGCTGGTGTTCCCACGTTATAATCACAAAATATGTCTACTGTGGTTTATTAGTCCAGTGTCAAGTTATCATCAAACCTCGAAGTACAACAAGTATCAACAACCACTCGTCAGCATTGCCTGTTTATTACAATGCATTGTTGTTGTTTCTGTGTGCGGTTCAGTTCGGTACAGTGCGGTACAGATAATGTACATTATTTGGTCGGGCGTTTTGTAAACTTATCCAGCCTCCGTAACTTTTGAACTGTCCAAAATACCCATGGCTTCGCCTCGTGTGTTTCCGACTGTTCCAAAGTTACTATCGAGTGGATAATTCTCACTAATGCCCTCTGTAATGTGCTATCTCTTTATAATGTATGCGCATAAACCAGTAGTTTCGGTGTGTAATTTTCATGAACTATCACAAATTTACTCTCCGCCATAAACTTGCCAATACGTGAAAGAAAAGAAAAATTGCAGTCCGTGTACACTGGGACGATATCCACTGCTGGCCCAATGCCCAGTCTGTGATTCTCATAGTCTGTGACTCTCTTACTGTGAAGAAGTCCGTGGCTCTAGGCCCGTAGAGACCAACATAGTCAATTTTGTGACTTAAAGGGACTATACAGTGTAAATACATATGGACTTGCATTGATTCATGATTCCCCGACAATCACTTACTAGTATGTTGCCAAATGAATATCTATCTAATATATGTGTCAAATAATTTGTAAAACTCTAATACAACCACAAAAACCCCTTCCAAAGCAACATTTTGCCATTGACACCGTCTGTCTATATTGTTGTATATAAATGTCAATATGGTTAAAAAAAAACAGTGAAATGCGCTTTTCTGTAGTCCTAACATAACTTCTATGTTTTCCTCCATTGCCATGGTTACATGGAAACATGCAAGGTAATGCTCAGCCAAGGGAACGGTGCATTCCAATGTCTTTTGTTAATCATATATATTAGTACTTTAGCAATGATTGGCAGATGAGGTCTTGGTTTGGAAGATTTTTCTGGGCATGTCCAAGAAATTTAAAGAAAAGTAGTAGAAAAATTCGTTGTAAAACGTCTGGCACATAATTATGAAACCAATTCATTTGGTTACGTAAGTGATCTTGAGGGTATCATAAATCAACACAATGCAAAATGCGTCTTTATTGCAAGTTCTTTAAAATGGCGTCCCTCGACCTAAAAAAAAAAATAAAAAAAAAATCTCTTCTGCCGAAAGCACAGTTAAAGTATTTATAGTTGATAAAGTGTATTAGAGAATCGCCATATTTGTAAGTATATCCAGATTGCATTAATAAATGAACTTATATATATATATACATATATATATATATATATATATATATATATATATATATATGTCTGTGTGTGTGTGATTAATAATATCATTATTATATACACTCAGCAAAAAAAGAAAGTAAACACTTTTTCGAGGTCATATTTTTTATAGAAAATTTTAATGAAAATCAATGTATTATATACCATATTGAAGGTAATTTAATTGGCTATTAAGCTCATAGGTTAATTAAAAAGAAAACTTTATGCATGAGTGAGCACATTCGTTTTCGTATTCCAAGGCACAAAATTAAAAATGGCAAAAATAGACATGTTCTCTTTCATTTGCAAATGTCCTTCACGACAACGTTGACAACAAAAGACCAGCTTAACACAATAAGAGATATGAATGAAATAGCAAAAACAAGTTTCCTTTCTCTTTATGTTTTCAAAACCTCTAAGAAAAGCAAAGTGGGAAACTAAAGGGGAAAATAAGAACTTTCCGTAAAGTCAAACTTCAAATGACATATAGGGGATAATATAAGCATACAGATTATTAAATAAGCAGAATTTCTTTATTTACTTATTTTAATCTAGTGGTTTAAGAATTCATGAGACAAATTCAAGAACAAAACAACATTTACAATTTCCTAATTTGAAAAAAGCCCCTCAGATTTCTACTATTACTTCTTCTCTAATTTCATTTGAATTTAGATTTGACATAAGATTCTTCATTTTCCTCCATAATTTTAGCCTTTATTGATCATTTTGGGCTTTAAAGATATAATAGAGATCAAAGGTTTATTTTTGCAAAGGTTTTTTTTTTCGTTTCGTGTGAAATTTTTTTTTTGTTCTTATTGTTCTATGGGAGAGCACATACACATGAATGAAACTTGTTCAGTTTTGCAATTTTTACTTTTGTGCCCTGGAAGAGAAAAACAAAGGTGTTCACTCATGCGTTAAGTTTCCCTTTTTGTTGACATACCAGGTTGATAGCCAATTGAATTACCTTTAATATGGTATATAATACTTTAGTTTTCAGCCAAATATTCTATGAGAAATATAAACTTGAAAAAGCGTTTACTTTCTTTTTTCGCTGAGTGTATGGTATATAACATATACAAGCTTGAGAGCTACTTCTCGCAAAGAGCAGACTACAAACTGGAAAACAAGCGCATGATACTGCGTGTCTGTTGCATTTTGAAGGGATAAAGAAAACAGGGAACGCAAGAATACTATAGTAACATAAAATAGCACTGTAGCACAACTGTAAAACAACAACAACAGATAAAGGGAGACCCCCCCCCCCCGAGGTTTTTTGTGTGTGTGTGTGTGTCTCCTTCTGCTGTCACTTCCTTTTCTCTTCGCCTGGTTCAGTTCATCACATTGATTGAGTGACTGCAAAGCATTTGAAAGAGCATACGTGGTAATGAGATAACACGATAATAAAACACGATGCGACACAATGGAATGTTTTCATGTAAGCATCACAGGATGTCTTCTCTTTTTACACTGCGCAATCTAAGAAAAAAAATATGATGTGAGATGAAAAGAATAATTATATGACTTCACATAGTTTTCGTTTGAATTGAATTAAGATAAGAGGGCAGAAGCTATTTGGAGCTCTCTGTAAAGAAAAAGGCTGTTTTGAAATATTTGATTGAGAAATTATAGTTGGTGTGCATATAAGGTGGTATATTCGATTCAATTCAATTTTGAGGCTACCGCTTTTATCCATTTAATATCTGACAACAACAACAACAACAAACACTTCTTGTAGGGTTTGAAGTTTGAAGTTTGAAGTTTTATTAGCAACAACATTTTGAACATGTACATATAAGAATCATAACACAATTGTATCTACATACATATGTGAAAAAATATACTTATCTGTTACTCCTTTACAATAACATGATTAAATGATATTTGAGAGTTCAATATGATACATGTAGCATAATTCTACAAAGTTGTTGTTGTTAACAAGGAAACCAAAAGTTAGCACAAGTGCTAGTCGAGATTGGTCACCTTGATCTTCATACTAAAAGCTAAATACAAAACAAAAATTATTACATGGTTAGTTGAAATGACTGTGAATATTTATACAATGTACATCATTCATTTTCTAACATAGAAAACTAATACGTTGTAATACTTGATACAGTATAATATCTATTAGAGTAGGAAATCTGCAAGGCATTTACGAAATGTAGATCTTTTGCTTTGTTCACGCATTTCTCGTGGCAATGTGTTCCAAAGTTTTGGTCCTAAGTACGAAATCGAAAATTGTCCCTGTGTGGTTCTAAATTTTGCAGTGCTCTTACGATGCAACATTGTGCACAAACTTAATTGTCACATGTCTTAACGTTTGTAATCAAGAACTACATGTCTGTTGATCAAAAATATTTCGCATCACGTGAATGCTCAAAAGTTCTCTTTTCTTGATCGTCTTCTTCGCTGCAGGTCTCGCGAAACACTGGCCCCATTTCGACCATGACAACGTCCTTTGTTGATACATCGCACGGCCTCCTCGTCGCCCAAGATGTCGACAATGTCACGGGTTTCCCCAACTATTCTACGACTTGGCAGCAACCCCCATCCTCACCGGTCAACGTCGCTGTTGTCACCTTCCTCATCATGCAACTCGTTGTCGGCGTGCCCGCGAACATCAGTCTAATCTTCCTCGTGGCTCGGGTTCGTGAGTTGCGTACGACTCCCAACCTCCTTCTCGCCAACCTAGCCGTGGGCGATGTCCTTTTTCTCCTCGCGTGCACACCCGTCACCATCGCGATTCAAATGAATAAGTACTACTCGTCCTTCGAGTTCTGCAGGTTCCAGCATGGTGTCTACTACGTGTCCTTCGCAGTGTCTGCCCTGAGTCTCACCGTGATAAGCGTGGAGAGGTACGGGGCGATCGTCAAGCCATTCACACTACGCAGCGTTCGGGAAAGCCGAAATACTATAGCCATCTGCATTATCATCTGGGTTGTCTCACTCCTCTTGTTTGCAGTTTATCCCATTTACAAGACCAAACCTTGGGGTCTAACCGGTTGTACGGTGGAATACCACAGTCGTGGATTCAAGATTTTCTTTATCGTGCAGCTTACCATGCTGTATCTCGCGCCCGTGTTTCTAATGACAATATTCTACTCCCTGTGCACGAGAGAACTCCTACGCAAGCGAAGAATTCTCGGGAACAGATCATCAGGACGCGGAAGCAGCGACCGTTCTCGGATGCGCGTCGCGTTCAACCTCATGCTCATCACTGTCTTGTTCGCTGCGTGCTGGCTACCCAACTACATATACTGGGCATGGTTCCTTTATGTTGAAAACATGGAGTCGTTCAGTAGTCCCGTTTTCAAACATATCTTGGAAATCAGATCCCTGCTGTATTACATCGCGTCCTGCATAAACCCGATTGTTCTGTATGCGATGAGCTCATCGTTTAGACACCATCTAAATGCGTACATAACGTGTTCAGACAAGAAGACGGGGAGGAAGCGGAACGGGTACGTTGCCCGCTGCGACACACAGAGATCAGTGACTCTTAAGAGCACCCTTAAAATACAGGAGCCATCTACAAGTAATTCAGTCATGTGATTGTACTCTTGATTTGTTCGTTTGTCATACACTGCCCTCATCTCTCCGTTGGTGTGTTGTGACTTCCACCCCACAACTAACCCATCGTATTCGTCATCTATCTCTGCACAAGTGTGTTATATACGAAACCATGCACCCTTCATCGCCTTTTCGACTATTTCTGCCGCAGATACTAACCACCACTCATTCTCCATCTGTTGGTGTTGTACTTTCGTCAGGCGTGACTGGATAGATTGCTGGTGTGTATCTTAACTTTAAAGAATAGAAATGAACTTTCTCTCCCCGGTGAACTAACAGCATTCAAACATTATATTAAATTGTTTTAAGAGGCGGTTCTGAGTTGAGGAGATAATTAATACTATGTCTATGTTTCGCTTCACCCTGTAGGACCTGTGATGCTGAGGCTCTTAGAACTTTTACCCCGAAACTCGGATGATTTTCGCTGCAGTAGAACCATAGCGGAGACCAAGATTTTCGACATCTGATAAGGACAAAGGAATACAGAAATACACC
Organism: Diadema antillarum; assembly: GCF_040938485.1. NCBI lineage: Eukaryota > Metazoa > Echinodermata > Echinoidea > Diadematoida > Diadematidae > Diadema > Diadema antillarum. The sequence continues at coordinate 122,420 of NW_027271776.1, read as the reverse complement.
GTTTCCACTGGCACAGTCGAAATCATGTGTTGGTGGCACTCCAACTGACGGGGATTTTATGCAGCTGAGAAAGAAATTCATATTGCAGAAGCAGGAATAACCCCACACTGCTGGGAAGGTGGTTCCGACAGCAAGATGGTTCCGACAGCAAGACCTCAAGTTACATCTCTCCGCATCTTTGCATCTCTCCCGTCTGCTGACAGGACCAACCGACTTCAACCTGCCCTCAACGTCGTTTCTCCACAAGTCTAGCGCTAACGTCAAAGTTTCCGTTGGTTGACATCGATACATGCCACCCTTAAGGCACTGTAAGAAGATTTGTATTCATTAATACCAGTAAACAATAACTATTTTGTATTCACAAGCCTCGATACTCTCTGTGTGATGTAGCATTCCTTCCATATCTATCTGGTAATACGTATATTTCATGACATCGGTATCAACTAGGCCACTAGTAAAATACAATATTATTTTACTTGTAAGTTGAAAGATGTTTCTGTCAGAACTATTTAACAAGCCATGAGGGAAGCAAAACTCTCATCTCTACATTTGGGTCAATAATTGGAAAAGAGTGCCAAAGTTGGTATAAAAGTCTCCGAAATATATCCTTGGCCGGGAAGGGGGGGGGGGGGAGGGCTTCATCCCATCCCCGCCGATTATGGGTCTATAGAGTCACAGTCTCTTGGCTGAGTGCGGTCCTCAAAAGGGATCTACCCATCCAATCGAGAATTTTTGCAGTACATTCTTCTACATGCAGCAGACTTCACTGAACAGAAAGTCGAATGATGGAAGAAATTTACACGTAATGGACTGCAAATCAAACTAGACCTACAGCTGCTCACTACTTGTTGAACAGTAACCCCTTGAAAAGATAATGCAACAGTCCTTACTCATTCGCTTAAAAAAAAAAACAACTTGATGTAATCATATCTTCGCTGTTGGACAATTGTCCTGCAGTAGGTTCGTTTTGGTAGGATTTTTTGGATTAGTTAATTGTTTTTGTAAGCACCAGTCCTTCAGGAAGTTAAATCTCTTTCGAACGCTTGTAGTAACTGCAGTCACTGGTAGTAACTCATGTAAATATAAGTTATAGTAAGGAGCAGTAAGGAGTAATCATCAGCTGTCCAAAGGTGATTCTGATCCTCTCCCAGAGGATAGCTGTCCATGCACTGCAAAAATAGTCAGGTGTTAGATATGAAACACGGAGCAGGCGTTAAATTTCCGGTGCTCATTTGTGTATGGTGTTACATAAACAGACACGGGTGTCACTTCAAAATATAAAACTTTAGTTTTTTTTATTGGTAAGTAGTTTCTGTTCTTCTTGTTGATTTTGAGCTTCAACAAGACGAACTAGAACTTCGCGATAAAATATTTGATTTTTGAAAAAGAAAATGTGAACACATTTACACCACAATAACACAAAAGGGTGTAGTCTCCTTTTCACACTAGGCGGATGTTATACCATTGGAATTAACACCAGCAATGTCAAATCAGCATCATAGTGTCATTGTGAATCAACACCTGAGCAGTGTAAAAAATATCACCAGCTACAGTGTCAAATTAACATCATATAGTGCCAGGTGTACACTTTTCATCACCGTAACAACATACTTTCCACATCTGTCGGTGTGGTCCTGTATTGACGCTGGTTTGTGTTGGATTTAACACCCGTGGTGTTAAATCCAACACCAATATTTTTGTAGAGTAGAAAGTTGTTTCAAGATGTATTGTTTTACGGGTTAACTGGCCGGGGAAAATCGTAGTAGATACATTCTCCTTTGATAGGAATAGATGCCCTGGATAAGTTGTTTTCGAATGTTCATGTCCGATGGGATAACTGTCTTGCCAAAGTTGTTATCGGGAGTTATGGTTTTAAGAAGAAATTGTCCTGTGAAAATTATTATCGGGAGTTAGTGCCCTGGGGGATAATTGTCCTGGGGGTTAACATCATTGGAAGGAATTGTCCTAAGAGATTCCCAGCGTTAATTTTCATGGGAAGTAATAATGAGCAATGGTTGGAAATGCCCTGGAGTAATCATAATTGTCGTTGGGTGTAATTGTCAAGACGGGTTTACCCGTCCTGGATAGATTTGTCGTCTGGAGTAATTGTCCTCTGGGGAAACTGCCCATGTTGTGTGGACAATGTGAGTGATTGATATGTTGTACGTCGTAGCAATCCTGGGTAATTGATTTTGTTTTGCAACACAATCACCTATACTCATTTCCTTTATCTCGTAAAGTTTATATATGTTGCGTCCGCTTCCAACACGAAATCGCTGCAAGTTACTCAAGAAAGTCAGTTTAGGTAACCATAGCAACAGGGGAAAATAAAACAGCAAGTCAATTTGATGTTATGTACTGCACGGAAACGTAATTCAAAGGAAAATCTCATGTCATTATTTAGATGAAATCTGAGATTCTCATGGGTTTTTTTTTTTTAATGGTTTCATGTTTTCATATTGGTAATTATGAGATTCAAGTACCTGTACATTGTATTCAACTTTGACGAGGCCTACAAGATGCACTGTAGTGGAGCTATTATTAGATATGACGTCAATCAGAAATTGTCTAAATCGAAACGCACAAACGTGGAAGAATCGATAGATGATCATTCTATTCACACTGTACATAAGTCACACCACGATGTATAAGTTATAATGCCACGTGCGTGCGTAACTGATAGTACAAATTGTAATACGTGTATCTGTGACGTAAAGAAAAATTATAGTCTATCATTGTAAATAACAATTTATTGTATTTATGTTCTATGTACAAATTAGGAACACAGAAACCTATGTGCATGATATGAAAATGATATAATGGTTTATTTTCGGATACTTATTCTAGAACTACCTGTCTGTCTGTGTGTTACTAGTGAAATATACAAAACGATTCGCAGCTGCTTATAGTAATGGCAGTGTGGAAGTTTTTGCGTTCTCAATGACGATCTTGACCACGAAACTGTATGGTCTTCGAACGGGACTGTTGTATATTATAGCGGCGTCCAAAAAGAAACGATTTGCTGTCAGTACCATAGCAACATATTTCCATGCTTACAATCTCTGTGTCATTTTGAGACGGTAGTCCGGGAGAGCCAATAGATTCTGAAGCGAGCAACTGTCGTTTATTATATAATCCGAAGGAAATCATTAAAGGGGAATGATGCCCGAATATATCATAAATGTAGAATAAGTTAATGCAGCAATATTGGTAGTTTTGGGTGCCGCCATCGCTGAGTGAGCAGAATAAAACAGTTTGTGACGTCACTGCTAGACAACGATGCAAGGTATAAAAATATAAAAAGAATTCTACAAAATTTCCTTTTCATGAAGGGTAGACTTCCTACTGACATTAATTATTATGTTGTAAGGGTGATTTCATTCCCCCTCCCCGCTTTATGAAAGAGGTAATTACATATCATGCTCTTGCAATATTTTAGCAAAAAAACATCAAAATGGTTTTCTTTATAGCATTATCCTACTACAGTGAAGTCACAAATTGTTTCAGTCTTTTTATCCAGCGATGGTAGCACCGAAACTTACACACATAATGTTTTTGAATGCATTGTCCGAATTTCCTCAACCTTCACTAATGTGTTCTACTAATATTGCTGCATCTTTCAAAATAAAAATCCACAAAATGTATACGTAATCGTTCCTCTTTAATGTGATTCTTCATCACACAACCCACAAAGATTTGCACTGGCATTTTTTTTTCTTTCAGTCTTTGCCTGTTGGCTAAAGGGAAATGTCATTTCTGAGTCAGTTTAGCTGTTTCTTTGTTTCTTTTTTGTATGTGTTTTCTGACGGAATTACCTTTTTAAACTAATTTTCGAGGTTTGGAAGCACAAATTTAATCATAAGTAATCCTTACACCTATTTGCAGACCTAATTTTTTCGTTTTGTCTTAACTTCGTTTTCACCGTTTTCTCCCGTGAGGTATACATAATTATGAAAGTATGAATGAAGACATTACAGTCTGCAACATACATCATGAGCATAGCTACACTGTTCAGTTTGAATGCGAGCTTGAATACATCCTAAACTTAAAGAAAGAAAGAATCTCCAATAAGTAGCATTTTGACACGCTTTATTTTCTACCAGAATTTTGTTTGGGAAGCTCACGAACATCCATTTCGATGAGTTATAGACAGTTAATTATCATTGTGACACTGAAAAGTCGTTTCTTTCAAAGTTGAACCCCAATTTCAGAGCAAAACGTGGTAAAGCTTTGCAATGCCACGAAGGTGCAACTGTCTAACCATGTCGACTGTAATGCGATAACAACACTAACGCTCCATCCTCAGATTTCATTGTTAAGAAAATTTTCCTTTGTTCATTTGTTTTCTCATGTAGCTCTCATTTTTCTCGGTGAGAAGGAAAGATAATGGTTTAATTGCTTGAGCACGCAGACTGCAATGCACTTGTTTTTACTCATGTCTGCCCAAACTACAAGTTACCCATTTAGCTCTGTTGACATCATGATGGTGTTAGTGCTTTTATCGGTGAATATCGGGGTTTTTTTTTTCTTCCTCAAAATGATGGGTTCTTACTTCGTGCTGTGTGCAAACTTGACGTCGCTGTGATTTTCCATGATCATACAGAATGTGTGCGACCGGTGCTTTATCCCACTGGTAATAGTAACATCAGTACATCAGTCTTTATACCTGGTGATATAAGTGGCTTGAGTTTGCACACTATTCGACTTGGAGTAGTATTTTGACCCGTTGCCTCATTAACGTAATGTTTTACTATAATCAATGAAGGATTTGGGTCAATGATTAATTCACGAGCAGTATAAGTCGTTCTTTACTTTACTTTCCACTAATTGCAGCTTTCTTCATATAAATCTCATACAACCGTTAACTTTTAGTAAGTTAGAAAAATCAGCATTGCCGTCTCTTGGGCTGTTTTACCAAAAATGTTAAGACTACCATTTGCTTATAATTGGAAGTCAGAAGATGTCAAATACACAGTGTCAACAGTTATCGGGAGACTCTAGCAAATGTCGACATATCGGCATGTTGACTTGCTTTAGAAATCGATCTTATGTCGAATTAGCAGTGACATTAGTCGCACCACGCTCCTTTAAAGAACACATAACGACGGCTGAATAAATATAAGTCATGGTAAATAGAGACTTCAAACGTTTACGTGCGTGTGTGTAGTTTGTGGTGATATGATTAAAATGGAGGAAATGCAGCAAAGATGTGACATAAAGTGTTGTACTCTGCCATTATTGGGGGAGGCGGGGAGATATGTAGGATCAAATCACAATTTGGAGACATGCGAGCGAATATTCTGACACTACAGCAACGTCGGATGCTGTTCAGTAAATCCTACACCATCGTTCATTTTGTCATTTCAAGAAAAGAAATTCTGTTTTCATCCACACAATATCCTGCCTCCAGTGAATGAACTTTTCTGTCATTTCGAACCAATTTCGTTAGGTTGATATTACCAAAATTAATTTTCTTTCAGGTAGTATTCATGATGCTATTCAATGAGACAAATTAAAGAAAGAAATCTACAGAAAAAACGAGATGTGTTCACGCATTGCGTATAAACTGAAGATACAGGCTTAAACGAATGTAATTACTATAAGAAGGCAAATCTACTCCCCCAGTATAATCCCCGGTAAGATCTCTTCGTTCTTGTAGCTGTGCCCCCCCCCCCATTATTCCCAAAGCAAAAACCATGTGGGGTGACAGGTCCTTTGCTCATGCTATAGATTCTCTCTCTAGAACAAGCTTCCTTTACCATCTTTACGTATTCTCACTATCTCCTGAGCGGTTGACATGACACTGATAACATACCTATTTAAGTTAGGATAATGATTTACTAATAATTTCATTTTTATTTCTCGCCTTTTTTCCTTTTTTTTGTTTTTGCTTTAAATGCTGTGTGAAATATCTATCATGCCCTCTGAGCACTTTACAGACTGAGTCGTAAGGGGAATTACAAATACCTTATATTGTTTTTGTTATCACTACATGTTCAAGGTGACTATTAAGAATCAAGTCAGACACACAGAAGAGTCAGAGATTATTTAGTATGAAATTTAAAAAAAAAGGAAGAAGTTGTTAAGATTATGGAGTTTCATAGCTTCCCATGTTCACAGGAAACAGTTGCATCGATCACATTTACATAGGCAACGACATGGTGCGATGGTATCGCAGTCTGAAAACTCCCTTGGGTTTGTTGCGTTTGTTTGTTTGTTTGTTTTTCGTGTTTTTTGTTTTTTGTTTGTTTGTTTATTTGTTTGAGTGTTTGTTTTGTTGGCAAATGCTTCGTCAGGTATATAGTGCTCATGGAAAGTCACCGTTGTTAAATCATTGCAATTTTCATATGACATGAAAGGCATATAGTTTGATTTATTTGCTAGAAATTGCTTGTTTTTCATCTTTTTTGCGTACTTGTGAGGATATGCTACCATCAATCGTTCTATTTGATTCGGAAATGTGTAGCGAACGACATGAATAGTGTGCGAACACGTAGCATTTCAAAACGCCATGTATACGTTTCATATTCATTTGTATCCAGTCGTACATAAATCAACTTCTCCTTTTTACTGCTCTGTACATTTGATAGAACTCATTCACTTATTAAGTTGAATTCAATCATGGAATGGATTTTTTTTTTCTCCGAAGACGACAAGGAGGCAAAGGATGCCGAAAATGATGATTTTCGTTTCTTACTGTCACTTGACACTCACACTGAGGGCATGGATCGACCTATATCCTTGTCTTATAGTGCCTCCAACCGGCCGATTTTTTCCTTTATTTTTTTATTTTATTTTGTTTTATTTCTTTTTTATTTTATTTTTATTTATTTATTTGTTTATTTGGTTTTTTTTTTTTTTTTGGTTGGGGGGGGGGGGGGGTTTCAACACCCATCCTTCTCGGATCATTGCCTTTCCAGCTTTCGGAAATAATCTAATAGGCCGTATTTCATTCTAGCTAAAATCACTTCATGTCCCATGCGACCGGGAAAAAGAAATGAAATTAAAACTTGTATGCTGTGTACTTCAGAGAATTGTGATGATGATGTGTCTTGTGAAACTCACCGTGTTAAAACGTCGTTAAATGATGTAGATCTAAATGGCTGCAGAAAGGCTTTACAAAGGGTGTGACAAAATGAGATCTCTCGATGCTTGCATAATGATTAGCCTTTACACTTTGCCTATAACAATTTAAGCTGCATTGTTATATTCTAATGAGATTTTTTGATAGACAGCGAAAAGTGCTTGTGGTAATGATTTTCTCTTGCCCAGTTGACTATAGTTAGATGCAAAAGCCAGCTGCATACTCCGTTGCTTCCATTCTTCTTAAAATGTATCAGAACGTCGTTAGAACTTAGATGTCAATGTTTCTTGTGATGATTGGTAACAGTATCGCCAATTTTGATTCTCAACCTTCAGATTTATATCAAGTTCTAAGTGGAATTACATTTGTAATCAAATCAGTGTATGTTATTGCCGAAACGTATAATTATATTTCGTTGTAGAATATTATCAGTGTTAAGATGTGTACCAGCAACATTCGAGTATAATCAACTCCATATAAATGTTCGTGTGTTGAATATAACTGTTGTATCATCAGGAAAACTATGCGAGTACTGCATCACCGGTGAATTGAATGTACACATCGTGTAACCGTCTTTCAACGTCAGAAATGGATCAAATGCGCAAGAAAGGACATCGATTACGATGGATATACGTTTATGCCCCGATGTTATAGCAACTCTGACAGCGCAAATCAAGATTCGTTGGGGAGAGCAATTACCTGCCGCAAACATTAATATTTTTTTTTTTCAATTGTACAGGTTTCAGGAAAAAAACAAATTTGTTAAAGACTTTAGTCACATCTACCTACTTTGATTTTAGGCCTTGTGTATTTCGATTTATCATTATTAATGTGAATTCTTCTCATCTTGTTAAAACGCCTCTATCTCTTACTAGAATGTAATAACCAATATTCTGCATTGTTACCATGGTTACGATGGAGACTCAACAAGCAGGAGTGTCAGACTTACTACTCTCAGTTTTTATTGTCTGTCTCCACCCATGATGATTTACAACACAGTTTGTTTAAAAAAATGTTATTTCGCACGATGGTATTCAGTGATATAAAAATGAAAGTGAGAATGATTATGATGAGGTGATATAAATCTATTACGTCATAGCACCCCAAGAGGCTTATAGCTTATGTGGTTCTAAGTTTTTCGTGTGTACTGTGTATATGGTAACCTAATTGTCGTAATAACGCACATATTCCCCGTCAAGAGTCTCACACTGCCTGCCTTGTTCGTGTCATTCGAATTTCTTACTATTTTATTATTGTTTCGTCTTGTTGATTTCTTCTTCTTCTTCTTCTTCTTTTCTTTTTGATGCATTGTTGGGGTTTGACCAGGTTAAATGCTGCCGAGGATTGAAGAGGAGGGGAAAAGTTTTCTAGAGAGACTATGATATTTGTTTTTATTGTTTAAACCAGAGCCACCATCGCCATAGACATCGATAACACGTGCGCCTCTTATCCCTTTAACCCAGCATGTGATATACACCAATAAAAATGCAGCGTTGTTAAAATGAAATCCATGTTTGTGACTTTTTTATGTACTCGCATTTAACTCGATTAGTTGCTGTGTAACAGCGCTTAACGATTCATCGTCAACTCGACGGTATGGGGTACGGTTCCTATCCACGTCTATCACCTTCTCGCCATAAAAATGGAGAGCAAGGAGGTATTATACCTCCTTCGGATAGAGGGAAAATATTACCTGGCGAGATGTCTTGAATATCTATTAGTTATTCTCTTCTTTGCGATGGGAACACTACTAGTATATGATATGGTAAATGAGGCTCTTAAATGTCAAAACAAGATTTTTCTATTTCAGGTAGGCTTAATACGTGATAACGAATTGCCACAGCACTTTCAAAATTTACCCCACTAGCACAGATTTTGTTAATGCATCTTATAGGATTGTAAACGTGGATGCTCTAACGACATTATCTGCAATCTGCTTTCTCTGTCAAATTTTAAAGGAGGCAAATGTTACATTCCCCCCCCCCTCTTTTTTTTTTTTACCTGAGGGACTTTTTTTTAAATTAATTTCAAGTGCTTTCGTTTAAGGTAATGAAATACAACTTTGTATCAAAGAATAAGCTGTAGAATGCATGTTTTAATGACATTATCTTAGGTCCATTGTTTTGTCTGTCAGAATTAAAAGGAGACATAAATAACATGATCTTTGTTCTATCGCTTGAGGTCATGAAATCGGAAATAATTATGTAAAGGGGATACACTCTTCGTGTAATTCTGGCATAAACAAGACCAGCAATTAAATGACCACCTATACTTAAAGCACTCTAAAAACACAAATGTTGAATTAGCATTTAAAAGGGCCGAGGTGTGACAACATTTTCAAAGTGGTGGTTTTCCTGCTAGATTCAACATTTAAAATATTATTTCAAAAGTTGGATGCAACACTTCAAAAATGCTGTCACTCCTCGGCCCTTTTAAATGTTGATTCAACATTTGCGTTTTTAGAGTGAGGGGATGGCTAGTAACTGATCAGTGGGAATCAGTGGGAATGCTGGGGGATGATTGTTCCAATCCTTGTGGGATTCATTTAAGAGTACATTATATATCTGTTGCTGTGTGAAAATTATTTGCTTCAGAATGGTCTCATATTCAAATAATGTCTGGCGATCGTTAACGGACCGTTAACGATCGTCCCGTCACTGTACAGGCATGCTAACCTGAAAACATTAAACTGCACATTACTTGAATATGAGACCATTCTGAAGCAAATAATTTTCACACGACAATAGATATATAATGTACTCTTAAATGAATCCCACAGGGATTGGAACAATCATCCCCAGCATTCCCACTGATTCCGACTGATCAGTTACTAGCCATCCCCTTTAAATATACACACACCCATCATTACCATGGTAACGGGATAGCATCCGTGGATGACACTACAAACCAAAACTCATCATTTCTCATGAAGGACCCGACAAGCGTGAACATCATGCACCTTTAATTTCATCGTCATCGCACGAAGCTGGAGAACTCGGTCTCACATCGTATCACCCTTCACGTCGTAGCACGGGAATTAAAGATTGCGTGGCTGTAAATCGGTATGCGCAATATCTAGGTGTGAGTTTTCCCCCTCAGGCTAATAACACGATCCGAAAGGAAGCGGGCAAAGTGATCGCCTTCTTAATAAGCTAATTTACACAAATTATCCGTGCTACTCCCAAAGAGGGCGTTCGATAGATAATCTTCCGCCGAGTCGAGCGTCTATCAATTAGAAGGATGCTGCGCGCTGTGTACAACCATCTTACGATGATTATTAACGTGCATTAGAGTTAAAGGGAGTGAAAGAAGGAGTGTTATAGAAAGAAAGTCAGTTAGAGAAGGAGTATTATTGAAAGAAAGGGGGTGAAAGAAGGAGAAAGAAGGTGATAGAGAGAGGGAGGCAGGGAGAGAGAGAGACGGAGAGAGAAAAAAGGGGGCACTTGCGACAACAACCGCGCTGACGACTGCTTGTTGCGCATCTTTGCTTAAAACGATGCAGAGAATAATTGATAGGAATTGACATTGAAAGAATTTAATTACATGTTGCAATCGTTGCCAGAAAAGACACAAGGCGCGTCGAACAAAATAAAGATACTAATCACCCCTTAAAATAGGATCTGGATCAGGTTGAGAGAATTATATACTAGGTGTTTCAAAAAACATTTCCCACTTTTGATCATTAATAGTTCAAAAACTATTCATCCGATAAAACTGTCACCGATATGAGTAATAGCCGAATAGTGTACAATTTTGCTGAAGGTAATTTGAATGTGAAAGCATAAGTCAGTTTCATTAAATCTAAGATTGATTTTGAAGTAAGGTTTCAGGTTTTGGTCAAATTTTAACCCTCTGTACAAAAATGAACTTTGCACAGGATCCAATGATGTGTATGTGAGTGTGTGCTGACAATGGCCCTGAACAATGGACATGCCTGAACCACCTGTTGACTAGGCGTCAATCTCGCGCTCCCAGGCACATGAATGCTTAATCAATAATTCATGTGGATTGCCCTGGGCACTGCTAGTCTGAATTCATGCACGACAAAAGGTAAAATGCATGCACATGGAAAAAGTAAGCACATGTTTCCATGTGCTTGCAAACACCACATTTCATTCCAGCTGGCGATCATTTTCAAATTTTGTTTTACATATCACTAAATCTGGGATATAAATAAGCATAAATGATCTAAAGTTCTTCATTTTAATACAACTGTCTACTAATAGTCTGACAAATTTGTCGCCTTTTCGATAAAAAGACATCATTTCTGGTAAAGAGTTCAGCAGCATTTTTCATTGGAGCGATTTGTTTCACAGTAGATTTATTTAAGGCTCCATGTACACAAGTGTACACTCTAGTTGATTTTCTTCGCTTCCTGTCACCATGTTTACGACTGAAGAGAAGGTATTCATCGTAATTTCGTTTTTCAGAAGTAGGGAGAGCATTGTTGCCACTCAACGACATAATCGGCATGCGTTTGACCTTACACAGATACTGCCAGAGGCTGAATAAAGACTAGTTGTGATAGTGGAATTTCTCATGAATAAATAACGAAGCATTCAAACCCTGGCCATTGTTCAGGATCATTGTCAGGGTGTTATTCACACACTCCCACACACATCCATTGACCTCTGTGCAAAGTGAAAGTTTGTACAGAGGTTTGGAAACAGAGCAAAACTCAGGGACATAACTGTGAAATTAATCATAGATTTTATGAAACTGATATATGCTTTCATATCTAAACCACCTTCAACAAAATTGTACACTATTCAGCTATCACTCATATCAATGACAGTGTTATTTGATACATATTTTTTTTTATAATTATTATTAACAATCAAAAGTGGGAAATGTTTTTTGAAACACCTAGTTTTATGTGAATATGTGTGTGTGTGTTTGTGTGTGTGTGTGTGTTTTTCTGGTCACGCACCTATTGATTTTTTTTTCGTTGATCAAGTATTGCTGATTTTATATTGTGTGTATACATTCAAGATGAATGTTTTGTAATGCGAAATTATAATTATCAAATAGAGATTATTGAAAATAAAAAAGGTGTGTGTGTATGTGTGTGTGTATATACATACACATAAACATAATGTATTCATATTCATGATTTCTTGATTTGTACTTTTTTTTTCTCTGTACACATAATGATAGTAATATGCGCACCACTGCAAGCCGCTGCAAACAAAATATCGGCCGTATTGTTCCTGAACAACTTGCTTAACCTCCAAGTGGCCGAACGGATACAAATTAATTCAAGACTGATCCTTCCCCCAACCCCCAACCCCCCCCCCCCCCCCCCCCAAAGGAAAAAAAAAAGGAGGGTGGGAAATTCTGGGGTCGAACACTGTAAAGCCTATGCTAACTTTCTTCTTAATTAAATCCATGTTAATCATAGCATTTAACATTCATTACAAAACGAAGTTATAAGTGCTCTCAAACTTTCATGATGTTCACTCAGCCAGTAGGTTTGAAACGTCACTGAAATTTCGGCAAACATGGTACTTTGTGAAACAATTTCAAGGTGGACAATAATGCAAGAAGACATGCTTTCGAACAATCAATTAGTATCTAGTTTTCACAACAATATTTAGATAGTGCATTTTATGACCTAGATTGCAAGATATTCAATGAGATAAAAACACTCGTAAGTAGGTTCTTACATGATATAATAATGACTACAGCCTGCGAGAGTCGGATGTTTTGATGTGATCCGGATTTAGTTTGCCACCTGTCTAGAAATTGGTTCATATTACTTTATTTCCACCCTAATCCGATTAATTCATGCGTGCTCTTAATATATGCCGATGCGAAGTATGCGGGTCTTTTGTGGTGATGAGATAACCACAAAGGATGCATTCAACGATAATGCCAATTTCAAGAGAAAACTAGAAAAAAAGTCGAAAAAGGCTATGATAGCTAACAGAAAAATAAGATCAAAATCGAAATATTAAGAACGTACTATTAACTCGTGCATACATGCCAAATTCAAAACTTTGATGACAACACCTAATATTATGTGTACACATTGCTTCGAGGGGAAGTTTGTAGTTCCAGATGTAGGCCTAACATTATACAATACATCAAGTCAAACACATGCACACATAATAATTATTGTACACATATTATTACGTATACATAATTATATCATTAAGCAATATGATTATGACGCATTTCAGCAGTTGTAGACAAGCACTTCATTTAAAGCCTTTGATTGTAAAATTCAAATACAATTCTATGTACTTTTTCTTCTACTTCCACAGAACATAAAATTATACCAAAATTACAAATGATCTTTAAACAACGATAGTTGACTGTACGGAAAAAAAAGTATAGAGGTAATCAAAACGGAAGGCGTGTGTGACTATTTATAACGATATACACTTACACCTAGAATCCATGATCCAGTATTATATAACATTGGGAATAACACAGGGGATGCGGAATCGGGTGGGTAGGAGGGACTGTACCCCTACACACACACACACACACACACACACACACATGCACACATTTTAGGCTCTTTCATAAAGAATTGAAAAATAGGGAAATGCTATGGGATAACATATCACAACAAAACTCATGACTTTCAGAGGGTTCCGTCAAGGGGGGGGGGGGGGGGGGGAGTGACAAGAATTTGACCCTCGTCTACCCTCCCCCTCCCCCCCCCCCCCCCCCCCCAAAAAAAAAAAGTTTTGGGGCCCCTGTTACGGTATCGATTTTGTTCACAGACACAGCATGCAAAGCGTGATTTGCGCAAAATCTAAGAGGGTTTAGGTTTTCAAGAACAAAATGTGTCCGTGCTGACATATTTGACAGGAGGCACGGTAGGGGGCACGGTAGGGGGCACCGATGTTTCATTTCGGTGTTCATGTACCTGACAACGAGGGTCTTCGAGGAGCTATTTCAAAGCTTGGAAACCACATGGTGCCAGTTCGGCCAGAAATCGTTCGGCCCATGTCATTCGAAACGCGGAGATTTTCGAGTTGCCAGAAGAAACGTCGCCCAATTTGAAACTGGATCGTGGCGACCTTATGCAATCATCATCGCAGAGTAATTTATAACAAAGATTGAATTGTACGATGCGGAGTTAGAGAGAGAAATATAGACAGATTAAAAAAAAAAGGCAGAGAGAGGGGGAGGGGAAGAGGGAGATAGTGCCCTTTCAGCTGTTAACTGAGGACGGTTGTTTCCCTTCGGAGGTACAATCTTTTTCGTATCCAATCCAGCTGCTCATCAGTCAAGCTCCATAGTCCCAATCATTTGCTTTTCGGTTTAGTTTTAAGACGCCACTGGATCTTTCATTCAGGATATTGTCGTTTCATCAGTGTGGACTGTCATCGAGAGGATCACATTCTCAGATATCATTCGAGGTAAAGCTCCTTTATACTTGTCTAGAAGCATGCACTGTTTCCAATAATCATTATTCAACTTGATAACAATAAATTCAAAAAATGATACCAGTGGTCAGGTGGAAGAGAAATTGCACTTGATCGCTAATGTTTAGATTAAAGATCGATACGCACTGATGCCTTTAGAGAGAAACCTTGGTAACAGACTTAGAATCAAAAGTGATTTTCAACAGTTATCTATACATACTAGTAGCATGTTTACTTTGGACTGAAATGATTATTTTCATTTATAACTTGAAAGCAGGATATACAATATTAACACCTGGGGGGCATTTCATGAAACATTTTGTCCGACAAGTTGTCGGACAAACTGGGCTCTCAGCCAATCAGATGCAAGGATTTCAATAGCTTGTAACAGTTTGTCAGAAAAATATCCGACCAAAATGCTTCATGAAATGCCCCCCTGGTTTGTTTGTTTTCGCTTTTATTTTACAATCAGAAAATTGTGTCTGTATAGGTACATCACGAGCACGTGATAACGTCATCGAACATCGTTGTTCCTGATTTAATCTACTTGTTCATTATTCATTAGTCTCTATGTTGATGTTCCACTTTATTACCGACAACCTAAGTCTCGAACCCATCACATATACTACTAACTTGCCCGGCAGTGTCTCAACCACAGATTAAATTTGCTCAGAAGAGGGATGGGAACACTCTTTCTTCAGAGGGAACAGGTAAACAGACCGATCATAATCATTCGTGCACATGGACCGAAGTAATATTCAAGACTCGCCGGTCGACAAATTGATTGGACTGCGGGTTAGCGATGCACACCCTCACTTCTTCCTGCCTCGGTGTCTTGTCAGTTATGCTGTAAAACTATCTATCATTTTCAGGTTTTGATTTTCTTCAGTTTGTCTCCCTCTACAAATGAAAATTTGTTAAGACCGCAACTGCTGATCTGTAAATTAACAAACATGTCGGGAAAAAGGAACCAGTGGGACTCGAACCTGTCTTCTACTGCTTTCCGGGCAGCAACACTACCACCAGGCTGTCCCTGGTTGCCGGTGTCACAGGCGATCCGTTCCGGCCAGTCGATAAGTTCCGCCGGAACTTATCGGCGGACCTTGGCCGGTATATCGGATCCCCCGGATCCAATCGGCGGGATTTTTGCCTCACCGCCGATAAGATCCCCCACCGCCGATTCGATCCGGGTCTCTACCGTACAATGTATACAAAGTGGTAATGGGGAAACACCCCTTCAGTAAAATGTACTCTTCCAGTCTCCCTCTACAGCCAATGAACTTCTCCAAATCTCTCTGACCAGCCAACCGAACGAAGTTGCCAATTTGAAACCCGGACTACAAAGCGATTCCTTTTTTTCCCTCCCTTATCTCTTTCGTCGTCATGGTGGCCATGGTACAGTCACAGAACTATGCTCTGTAGAGTTCTGCACGATGTGTCGTTGGTCATACCAACCTCTCTCTGATTTGAATCATTTTGAACAAAATAACCGAATGAGTTACTGTAATTGGGATGTTCGGCATGCTTCATGTTAACTACTGTAATACAAGGAACTTCATATTAAACATACGTATGAGCTCAAAAAGTCCACCTTCATTTTAATGTCTATTTTCAGGGCACAGAGTCTAATCATTTTAGTGCGATATAACGACCAATATAAACGCCAACGTCATACATGCATGTTCGTTTGGTTCTTTATTTTTCAGTTGTAACAACTAAAAATGATGGGATGAATTTTGTTTTTGTGTGTTCAGTAAGTTGTCTTTATTATATCTTGTGTCCGTGTATATGTGCATATGAATGTGTGTGTGTGTGTGTTTGTCTTTTGGGGAGGCGGTTTATCTATGCACAGAGATTACTTCAAACAGGCAAGGTATTCTAAAGGGATACAGTATATAAGTTTTGGTTGAGATTTAACAAATTATAAGTTGGGAATCAGTGGGAATGCTGGGGGATGATTGTTCCTATCCTTGGGGGATTCATTTAAGAGTACATTTTTTGTTCTGTGAAATTCATTTGCTTCATAATGGTCTCATATTCAAGTAATGAGCAGTTTAATGTTTCCGGGTTAGCATGCCTGTACATTGACGGGGAATTAAACAGCACATTACTTGAATATGAGACCGTTGAAGCAAATAATGTTCATACAACAATAGATAATCATATTAATGTACTCTATAATGAAACCCACTAGAATTGGAACAATCATCCCCGAGCATTCCCACTGATTCCCATTGATCAGTTACTAGTCCTCCCCTTGAAAGAAATTAGAGTGCATGCAAAATATGGGGTATCACAAACTCACGTAAATTTTTGACTCTTGTTGTTGTTGTTGTTGTTCATTTTCCATCTGTGAAGATGGCTGGATAGCCCATATTCAGCTACACTAAGCTGGTCTTCCATGGGGTCCAGTTGGATGTGGGGTGGGACCACTTCACCGGGTTACACACCCTGCTCTTTGCGATGAATGAATGAAGCGGGATCTTTTACGTGCATGAGCTGTGACTCTCTCATACACGGGACCTCCATTTTATGTCCTATCCGAGGGACAGAGTGTTTTGCCTCTTGCTAGAGGGGACGGTATGTTTACACACAACATTGCTCAGTCCAGACTCGGGTTCGAACCCGGCAGACGCGCTACCGACTGAGCCAACTCAGTCGGTAGCCTGAGTTGGCTCAGTCGGTACCCTAACTTGAATATCCAAACAGTGCACCCTATGTCCGAAATCTGGTGTTCCACAAAAAAAAGTTACATTTTCTTTTAAAAAATAAAGAAGAGATTGAGATGCGAAGGAGAAAAATAAGGAGAAAAGTAAACAAAGGAAAATGTTATTCATCTCGAGTTATAATAGCTTTAAATCAACAGCTTTAAATAAAGAAATTTTAATCCATAAATTGTCTCATTATGGCATACGGGAGAAGGCCTTGGAGTGGTTCAGGAGAACCGAACAACCATATTCTCTGAACGAGAATAACTCAAGTTTCAATTATTAAATGTGGCGTCCCTCAGGGTAATATAAATTAGGTCCTTTACTTCTTATAGTTTATATCAATGACTTCTGCAAATCATCTGACATATTTTCATTTATGCATTTTGATGATGATTCAAATGTTTCCTTTTCTCATCAAAACCCAGTTACTCTCGTAGACACCGTCAACTCTGATTTGAAAAAAAAGTAACTCAGTGGATAAGATCTTCATAAAACCTTCAGAAAATTAAGTATCTTTTTAGTAAATCCTTATAAATATTAAGCACAGATATTATTTTGATGATACTCGATTAGATCGTGTATCCTATGTAAAATTTCTTGGTATCACAGTAGATGAAAAACTTTCGTGGAGGCCTCATGTTATTAAAATAAGTAAAATGATTACACGTAATATTGGTATCACATTCCAACGTCTTCTATGTTAACATTGTATTTTCTTTAATATTACATTATCTCAAATACGAAATTTTGGTATGGGGCAGCGTCCATCAAATTTTATTAGATAAATGATTGTTATTGCAAAAAAAGTAGGCCCTACTTCGTATTATCTGTGGGGTTTCGTCACTCAGATTCATTGTTCATCAAAAATATAAGATTAAAAAAGTTCAAGATTTGTTTCTTTTTCAACTGGGTCAATAATTATATGAAAGTGATATACAGCTGTATATTGATAGTTCGTATACATGTAGTTGTAAATGTCGGGTTATGTATTACGTTATTATCGTGCATACGTTGCTGTATGTTAATGTGAGTGAGTTTCATTTTGTACTCTATGACATGTCTGATTGTGGTGTACCTGTGATGTATTGAATGTTTATTTTGTTGCGATATCCAATGTATAAAGAATTTCCAGAGTGGACAATTTAGTGATTAATCAATAAATCTCCTCTTCCGTTTATTCTGTTCAGCGCGTAGGTATTCTCTCTCTCTCTCTCTTTCTCTCCTTCTTCCTTTGATTTTGTTTTTGCTCTAATCCTTTCATTCGTATATTCCCCTCAGTTTAGTCATGTCCTGTTGTTGTGTCTCTGTTGTTTGTTTCATTTTGTCTTTTTTTTTGCATTGTGCATTACGTACTTGTAACTATAATAAGTATTTTTGAAGATATTTTAGAGTGGTCTAAAATCTACAAGCAATGCTATTTTATAAAGTGGACCTCTTAGTTCTCATTTTTACCCTGCAAACATAACTTTGTGTAGTGGGGGAGGTGGTGGTGTCCTCTCGGGGGATTATTGCGGGGTGTGGGTGTATGTGTGTTGAACTGGATGATTTACTAGAAGTGTGATGGGGTGCTAGGTGTGTGAGTACGCCCTACTGGTTCTGTTGCGGGGTTCTTATGGCAATCCAGTGGGTAAGGGGCGAACACGAGGCACCATGAAAAATGACCGAGTGGGAGACGGATCTGCCTGTATAAAGTAATGGGAGAGGTCTTTATTAATATGATTGTACTTATGTAATGATAATATCATTACGAACAAACATCTTTGTCCAACACATATACATGCCTAGAAATGCACTTGAAACACACTAACTCTCAAAACACTGTAGTGTACGATATCATGAAATCCGTACATGTTTAATACCAAAACCATCTTAGTCATATAGTAACACACAAATACCAAATGAGTTATCATCCTTTAAGCCATGTAAATCCACAGTGGAGTATCAATAATAGTAGCATAACTAGTGAAAGCATCTGCCGTATCATCAGCTGTATGTGTGTCATAAATCTCTCTTTCTCTCTGTTTTTTCACTAATCATGACTGTTAAAAACCATTTATAATACATTAAACAGACTGTAAGTGGCTGGATACAAATGTTGTATTGTGGAACCATCTGATACAATATAAATGTGTTACAACAATATCTGCTTTTTGAGACTTACACATTTTGTATGTTACAACACTGTAATGCCTATTCACATAGAAGGCTCACTCTACGAAATAAAATCATACTCTCCACACTTCATGACAAAAGCAGCCAGTGTCATGTCCACTCTGTTCGTGTAATGTCAGACCCCATATACATGTAGTAGGATAAAGGCTTTTTACATCTGTGACTACCAGTCCTTGCATATGAAATATACAAAACATATCTCATTCATCATTATTTGTGAAAAGAATAATACCTGTTTTGCTTTAGAATCCACAAAGATCTGACTCAAACTATGCTATTTTGGTTGAATGTCAATAATAATAAAAACACATGAGACAGCAGTTCTCTCTTCAGTAATTCCAAATTGCTGAACAGTTTTGCCCAAACGTAAATGCATCTATTATTAGCACTTTCACATAACCTTTCTTTGACCACATTTGCTCTTTAATAAAAGTCACGCGATATCATACAGACAAATCCTTTCTTCAACCAACTATTCCTAACACATTAAAGTCACTTCGTCACAATCAAATCAACTATTGCTTAAAACAATTACAATCACACGTCTGATCCATATAGGTTCTACTAATACTACATGAAATCTGGAATGCCAGCAAGGTAAGATGGGAGTATAATAATGCTGAAAAATTACACTATACCAAACTACTGCGGATCATACAACTTTAGATCACCGGGTACACCAACTATGAAAAACAAATACAAATCTACACAATGTCTCATCATGACAAACCTTAAATGATGGTAACGGCAGTGCAATACACCTGTATTCTTAACTCCACCATTGTGTGTGTCAAAACTATTATGATCAATACTCAAATAAATACTTCTTTAAATCTCTTGCTAGACAACACATTTACAAAACACCCTAGTCCCTCCTATCAATACAGAATCTTACTCGATTGGGGGATCGGAGCAAAAAGACTAATATTCCCTCTTAAGAGTTAATCTTACAACCTCAGTGGTATTAATACATTATAAACCCACAACATTGTACCTGCACTGTACTGTACATCTCTGACTCTATCTCTAAACTCTTCCCGTTACCAAAATCATATTACATAGTTGCATTAATTAAGTAACGATAGTCAATAAAAACCATCCATTCTTCCTATCACACTAAGCATTCTTTCTTTACTCATAACACACTGACTCACTACGCTTATCCAACGTATCCTAAATTGACCGTGTACTCCAACCCCACTTAGGCCTACAGTCTTTACGTACCGCAGTATATCATACGCACAAACCTACGACCGCAGTGACTCAATGCGCCTATACACAACACACATATCCGCAGACTAATTCACACACATTACGACTGTAATATCGACGTGCGTACTATACATACTAGGTGTACGTTGCATCAAGCCAAGTGTAAACCGTACTCCTAACACCAAATTATCCATCTTTAGAATAACATTATACAATCTAACAATAACACTTCCAAACCTGAAATATGTATGTATAATATGACATAATGGATACTGCATGACATTGTGCCATAAACTGGTATTTCATGAAAAATGACGGAGTTCCACATAACGGACGCACTCACCTGTATAAAGTAATGGGAGAGGTGCCCCAACAAAATTGACAGAGGCCCTCTATAGTTCAATGACAGCATACTGTGATCCATCACATCCCCCACCACTTAACTATGTCATCGTCCCTTGATGACATAAAAAAGGGAATGTTTACTCTAAAACATGTAATAATCCCTGAACCTGGAAGGTGGTTGGCCCCGACCAAGTCTCTCAGGGTACCGACGAAGTTGGCCATCTTCACTAGCAGGACTGCTTGACCTGGCATCAGTGTTTTCAGTGTCATCATCCCTTTCTCCAATCTCATTACCTTCAATCCCATTCACGCTCTCTTCTTCCACTTCATCATTTCCATTGACACCCGGGTCATCATCATTGGAAACTATTGGGACATCACCATCCGGTCTCCCACGTGAGCGCAAGACATATGCTGCAGTGGCCACTGGTTCAGAACTTTCACTGTCCAGAACACTGGAGGACTCATGATGAACAGAAACAGGATCCTCTGACGGAAGCCAAGGACATAGTTTCATTTGAGTGCGGTGCAAGACCTTCTCTCCAGACTTGTTCCTTACAACATACACTGGACGATCTGGAAACGGTTGCTTCACCACAAGATAGGGCTGCGCTTCCCAGCAATCTTGGATCTTATGTCTACCCTTGAATGCTTGTTTCCGAACAAGGACATACTGACCCAACCCAAGTGGTGCCTCGAACACTCGCTTAGCCTGCTTAACCTGTCTAGCAGCTATGATTCCTCTTGCCTGTCTGGCAGCAATGGCTCGGGCTGTTTTCAACCGGCTCTGATGTCTCCTGATGTAACCAGGCACTGTTCTGTAATGTCGGACCTCCCTACTTGGATCAATACCACATGGTGACCTTGCGTTTCTCCGAACTTCTCTCACTACTTCGTCTGACAGTTGCCGACTCCTAACTTCTGACCCAGTATCAATCTGGTGTGCAATTACATCAGTATATCCCACATCATTATCAGTTGTAGAGAATGCTTTCTGATGCTTTGTGAGGAGTTTCTTCAGTTTGTTCCCTTGTTCCACACCCAAACCAGAACAATCTACATCAGCGGGTACAGGAAGGTCATGCTCGTCCTTTGTCTCAGCTGATATCCTGCAAACACCAGCAGCTCCTGAGACGTCCTGCACAGGCTGATCCTGACAATACCTCTCCCCAAGGTATAAATGACCAAGTCTGGTGGTATCCGGTAGAACCACTTCAGATTCACCCTCATTGTGTACTGCCAAGGAGAACTTGCCATCCTGTACATCCACGAAACAGGGAGGAACGATTACTCCAGATGGTATGGCGCCATCATGGTCGGGCTCCAGAACAGCATCAAACTTGAACCCATTGCCTGCTGGAATCTGGCCTTCAATGATCACAGACTGTCGAGCTGAGATCACAACACCTCCACTCAGACATGCCTTGCCAACTCTGCCATCCTCATCACCTAGTTTGGATCTGGCGCTGATGAACTTCATCACCTTTTGCCAAGCTTGCTGCGAGGTAGGCTGATTAAGTCTCGTAAGGTATCCCTGTCCTGGTAGCTCAATCCTCTCCCAACATTCCTGTAGGACATTCATACCAAGAATCCCTTGAACTGAGTCAGGTTCCCTTCTTTCAGCAGAATCAGCCAGGACCAAGACAACCCTCTCCCGGACTATCTCTCCCAGGACCTTGATATCTGTCTCAAAGCATCCGACGTAGGGGATAGTACTGCCATTAGCAGAGACTAGGGTGAATGGGGAAGGAATCTCCTTCAACACTATGCCACGCGTTTCAAGGTGTTCCCTGTAGAAACTCTCACAGATCGTTGTAACCTGAGAGCCTGGGTCCAGCAAGCAGGATACTTCAACACCCTTGAATTCGACTTCAACTGCATAACAATCTCCGACTGTCTTGGCCAGGAAGTCAGTATCCACATTCTCAGAACTTGCATCAACACGTGAGGTTCCAGCCCTTATTGGTCCTTCATTCCTCCGATCTGGTTGAGGCCTCTGTTGGTCTTGAGCGACCCTCTGATCTGGACTAGATGCCTGCTGTTCTGGTCTCCCTGATCTGGCATTATACTGGTTCCGTGTAGGGCTTGGTTGATTCACTCCTTCGGGATGAGACCAATGCTGATGCTGTTGCGCCCGCTGATCTTGGAACCGCTGTTGACCAGGTTGAGTAAAATGCTCACCAGTCTGGAACTGTGGTTGGTATTGCTGATATGCGTACTGACTAGGGTAGGGCCCCTGCTGACACCTTTCAGGGCACTCTCGTGCAAAATGCCCATACATCCCACACGCATAACAGGCTCCTCTTGGTTGTCTCATTGGGTACTTGTAGGAAGGACGAGAACCACCAATACCAGGGGGAACTGAACGAAGAGGTTGCACAACTTCACGCACTGCTTGCACCAGGTTCTCTCCCATCTTCTTGAGGGCCACCAATATCTCAGACGAAGGGGTTTGGAGCCCATCCTGTTTGGTCTGTAACGCCGCTTGTCTTGCACTGTCATGGCCTGTAATTCGCGACTCCTCCCGTCCGGACCTGCGGATTGCGAACTCTCTCAGGTCTCGAAACTTGATAGAGCTATCTCCCTCGTAACGGTCCCGGCAAGCATTCCGGAGGATCTGGTCATCCAATCCCTCGATGAACTGCTCAACAAGAATGATGTTCGGCTCTGAATACAGCTTTTCATCTCGGCGACAGAGATTGTTGAACCGTCTCTCCAAATCGATGGCATAGTCTCGTAGAGGCTCTCCCCTTCTCTGTTTCCTCTGCAGGAATAACCTCTGCAGCTCTCCAAGGTTCTGGGCACCCGAGTAAGAGTCTTGCAAAAACTGGAGGATCTCCTCTGTAGTCTTCTCGTCCTTAATAAGGGCCTTGACCTCAGCCTTGGGGAGTCCTCGCACAAAGTCAAGGAGGTACGAAGTTTTTTCTTCTTCGGAGATGTCGTACCTCGAGAAGGCAGCTCTGATACTGGTGATGAAGTCGTCCACCTCCGACGCCCTTCCTTCGAACACCGGGATCTTCCGTTCCGGGGCCATTACAAACTTGGAAGACTTTCTCACGGACAGCTCCTGGAGTTGCGTTCTCAGGTCTGCTAACTCTTTGCTCGTTGCATCACCGTCTGCGTGACCAGGAACAAAAGGGACGTAAACCTTGTCTTTCCAGCCGCCAACTGGGGGTGGGATTTGCCCTTGCACTGCCATGGCTCGTCTCTTTCTACCATCCTCCTCCGTGAAAACCAGTCCAGTGGCCTGAGGATGAACACCTTGTAGAACTTCCAACAACAGGTGTCCCTCACTTTGCAAGGGATATTCAGAGACATCCCCCGGTGCATCTTCAATCTGAATGTAAGACATCTTCAACAATATTATAACTTGCTAGTTATACATGAACAACAAAGGTTTAGCCTTCTTTCCAAAGAAAGAAACAATCAAAACGTTTCTTTTTCTTTACAAAAAATAAGGGAACACTGATGGGAAAACCTGGCCCACCTCCAATAACTTGCAGTCACAATTGCAACTGAATCATCCCTTGTCAAAAAAATGATCTTACAATACTCTCAAGGGGAATGGTATTAACTGACCATCACAATCAATCAATCCCCCTAAGTATACACACATGTATGGATACCAGCAATATCACTGTGACATAACAAGAAGTTATGAATACCATCACATATAAACATGCAATGACATTGGATATATAACTGTAGCCCTACAACACACCTTTCTCATTCATACATGAACAGTATAACATGTCATATCAATCAGTTACAGACATTTGTGGAACTTTGGTTAATGCTGTCCACACCTGTCCAATACAGTTTTTCAATCTGTAACAATGCCCTGTCAATCCGTCCTTCGCGACAATCGGCCGCTCTTTGATGGCGTTGAGTCCATGAAACTCTCTAGTAGCAATCAGTCTTCACTCCTACACATCCTCAAAGTTCCATAAGATAGATGTCACCAAAACGTAACCACATCACCGCTAGCAGGATGCGATCAGTCTACGTCATATACCAGCATCAGTCACGGTGCCGAACAACGGTAGCCCCACTGGTTCAATGTTCCTCTGCTGCTATTCAATTCCGTCGCTAAATCACTGCTGTACACGAAGGCTACATCTGTCTGGTCTCCTCCCTCATTTGAAGTCAGGTCCACGAAGACATCCAACATCCATCCTGCTACAGCAAGAGACTCATGGCGCCAACCACGAGACATAAGGCGTGTCCAACTCTCTCAGTTCCTACTGTAGCACACCGCCATCGATATCCTACACGGATGGGTATGCAAAGATCCGTCTCGAATCCCATCCTCGTCGCCAAAA
This sequence comes from Diadema antillarum, assembly GCF_040938485.1. Lineage (NCBI taxonomy): Eukaryota > Metazoa > Echinodermata > Echinoidea > Diadematoida > Diadematidae > Diadema > Diadema antillarum. The sequence goes on along the minus strand of NW_027271776.1, from coordinate 97,192 downwards.
ATAGCTGTAGTGGGGGAGGTGGTGGTGTCCTCTCGGGGGATTATTGCGGGGTGTGGGTGTATGTGTGTTGAACTGGATGATTTACTAGAAGTGTGATGGGGTGCTAGGTGTGTGAGTACGCCCTACTGGTTCTGTTGCGGGGTTCTTATGGCAATCCAGTGGGTAAGGGGCGAACACGAGGCACCATGAAAAATGACCGAGTGGGAGACGGATCTGCCTGTATAAAGTAATGGGAGAGGTCTTTATTAATATGATTGTACTTATGTAATGATAATATCATTACGAACAAACATCTTTGTCCAACACATATACATGCCTAGAAATGCACTTGAAACACACTAACTCTCAAAACACTGTAGTGTACGATATCATGAAATCCGTACATGTTTAATACCAAAACCATCTTAGTCATATAGTAACACACAAATACCAAATGAGTTATCATCCTTTAAGCCATGTAAATCCACAGTGGAGTATCAATAATAGTAGCATAACTAGTGAAAGCATCTGCCGTATCATCAGCTGTATGTGTGTCATAAATCTCTCTTTCTCTCTGTTTTTTCACTAATCATGACTGTTAAAAACCATTTATAATACATTAAACAGACTGTAAGTGGCTGGATACAAATGTTGTATTGTGGAACCATCTGATACAATATAAATGTGTTACAACAATATCTGCTTTTTGAGACTTACACATTTTGTATGTTACAACACTGTAATGCCTATTCACATAGAAGGCTCACTCTACGAAATAAAATCATACTCTCCACACTTCATGACAAAAGCAGCCAGTGTCATGTCCACTCTGTTCGTGTAATGTCAGACCCCATATACATGTAGTAGGATAAAGGCTTTTTACATCTGTGACTACCAGTCCTTGCATATGAAATATACAAAACATATCTCATTCATCATTATTTGTGAAAAGAATAATACCTGTTTTGCTTTAGAATCCACAAAGATCTGACTCAAACTATGCTATTTTGGTTGAATGTCAATAATAATAAAAACACATGAGACAGCAGTTCTCTCTTCAGTAATTCCAAATTGCTGAACAGTTTTGCCCAAACGTAAATGCATCTATTATTAGCACTTTCACATAACCTTTCTTTGACCACATTTGCTCTTTAATAAAAGTCACGCGATATCATACAGACAAATCCTCTCTTCAACCAACTATTCCTAACACATTAAAGTCACTTCGTCACAATCAAATCAACTATTGCTTAAAACAATTACAATCACACGTCTGATCCATATAGGTTCTACTAATACTACATGAAATCTGGAATGCCAGCAAGGTAAGATGGGAGTATAATAATGCTGAAAAATTACACTATACCAAACTACTGCGGATCATACAACTTTAGATCACCGGGTACACCAACTATGAAAAACAAATACAAATCTACACAATGTCTCATCATGACAAACCTTAAATGATGGTAACGGCAGTGCAATACACCTGTATTCTTAACTCCACCATTGTGTGTGTCAAAACTATTATGATCAATACTCAAATAAATACTTCTTTAAATCTCTTGCTAGACAACACATTTACAAAACACCCTAGTCCCTCCTATCAATACAGAATCTTACTCGATTGGGGGATCGGAGCAAAAAGACTAATATTCCCTCTTAAGAGTTAATCTTACAACCTCAGTGGTATTAATACATTATAAACCCACAACATTGTACCTGCACTGTACTGTACATCTCTGACTCTATCTCTAAACTCTTCCCGTTACCAAAATCATATTACATAGTTGCATTAATTAAGTAACGATAGTCAATAAAAACCATCCATTCTTCCTATCACACTAAGCATTCTTTCTTTACTCATAACACACTGACTCACTACGCTTATCCAACGTATCCTAAATTGACCGTGTACTCCAACCCCACTTAGGCCTACAGTCTTTACGTACCGCAGTATATCATACGCACAAACCTACGACCGCAGTGACTCAATGCGCCTATACACAACACACATATCCGCAGACTAATTCACATTACGACTGTAATATCGACGTGCGTACTATACATACTAGGTGTACGTTGCATCAAGCCAAGTGTAAACCGTACTCCTAACACCAAATTATCCATCTTTAGAATAACATTATACAATCTAACAATAACACTTCCAAACCTGAAATATGTATGTATAATATGACATAATGGATACTGCATGACATTGTGCCATAAACTGGTATTTCATGAAAAATGACGGAGTTCCACATAACGGACGCACTCACCTGTATAAAGTAATGGGAGAGGTGCCCCAACAAAATTGACAGAGGCCCTCTATAGTTCAATGACAGCATACTGTGATCCATCACATTTGTAATTCCAGTATGTGTGTATATCTTTATTAGTTTGTTAATTACCATTGAATGCCATACTTTGTAATGTATATTTACTTATGATTGCATTTTAATTTACTTTGTGTTATGTTTTGTTGAAAGAAAAATGAGAATAAAATAGATAAATGAAATGAAATCCACATGCATAGCTCCATTTCAGTCCCCTGTTTGCAAACTATTACACCAACATTCTTTTTTGTTTTGAAGTACAGCTGAACAATCATTTCCTTATCAGAACAAAGCTCACTGAAAAAAAAAAAAATCCACGCTGTACCCTACCAGCAAAACCTCCCTCTCTCTTCCTTCCCACTTCAAGCAGTCTCTTATAAATGTAGGACCTATAACTATAGTATTATCATGCTCTTTCCTTGAACTATTCTTTGAAGTTTTGTCCATAAATACAGGCTAATCGCACCACACTGTCTGTGCAACGGCTCCAGATGATCGACTCGTACGTTTTATGCATGCTATCTAGCTAATACATTGTAGGCCCTACAGTAATTCATTTCTTCGCGCCACTTGTACGAGGCTATAATATTATTCATTTAAAGGGAAATTATCAGAACGTAAAAATAGATTTGTCCTTAATATCATTTGAAAAATGAAGAAATAGCTTGCTTGGATTTTTTAGGTTTGGTATAGGCATCCACAATAAACAGATATTATTTTGTTTTTAATGAGGCCTACTCGCACAACCCGGATAGGATCGGCGGTTGCGGAACGTTTCTGCGTACTGCCTATTGTGCGGTATATTCGTTCCGCGGAACTAATCGACTGGATTCGGCCAGTATATCGGTTCCCCCGGAACCCGGAACGGATCGACCGTGACACCGGCAGTGACACGATGAACATGGAACAAATGCCCAAGCTCCGAGATTCCGACATTGTTATGTTAAGTAGTCCAAGGCGGACAAGGCGTAGGATAAATGAAAGAAAGATATTATTCAGAGGGGTGAAGACAAATTTTCATTTGTAGAGGGAGACAAACTGAAGAAACTCAAACCTGAGCCTTCACCCCTCTGAATAATATCTTTCTTTATCTATCATTTTGTCCATCTTCTCCGGAGAAAAGTTGGTAGGCGTCATTCTTCTAGAAGTGAAAAAGTGCATAGGATATAAATAAGGTTTCTCCAAACATTCAAATCAACGCTGTATCCGCTACTAATGTTGATGAGCAGAGATTGATAACTCAAAACGAGTACACAACAAAAATAGTTAACCCTATAATAATTATACTGTCCACCTGTTCGAAAGGTAAACTACCGGCATCTTCTTGACGTATACTTTTACACTATAGAGCCACAGTACTGACCACTGGTATAACAAACAAGGAGAATTTCAACGTGTTGCATTCAAATGCAAAGACGTGTCTTCGAAATGCCAGCACAGAGCTTATGAACGCGGAGATGCATATTATGTCAATTTTCCATGTTCACATTAGTTTTGGACATGAGCTATACGAAGTCATCAATTTTGTTTGAAACAGATTCATTTCGATTTCTGCTTGGAATTCAGCTTTCATGCGTTTCTTATTGCCATACCAAGAAAGCTTCGCTTAATCTTCCTGATGTATCATACACCGAGGAACATTTTGCCTTGAGGGTTCTGAAGTATAAATGAAGTATATGAATATTGTTAGCAAATCAATCTATCTTCTCGAGTTCCGACTTGAAGCGAAGGATTTCTTGAGATTTGATGCTTTCTCGTTCTGGCCGTCACTCAATGTGGCAAACATTGAAATGCAATGTATAATGGATAGACTGCCAAGTTTGTGTTATCCTCGCCCACGCACATCGTGTCAATAAGTACATACTCGTGTGTATGTGTCTAGCTATCTACTTATTACATATAATATTATAAACAACTATATTTCCGTATCTGACCTACCTATCGATCTGTCTGTCAGTCCATCTATCTACTTGTCTGTAGGCCTATATAGCTGTCTGTATATCTATCTACCGGTACTTATTTTCTTATGTCTGTATAGCTGTCTACCGGTACTCATTTTCTTATCTCTATATTATATTTTTATGTCTATGACAAGTATTATGTCTATATTACTTTCTTATGTCTACGAGAAGTATCTATAACTTGGATGTTGCGCGATTTAACGGGCAAGTTCACATTAATACAAAATTGATGTGGATTGAGAGTGTGCAGTGATGTTGGTAGATTACATCAGTGAAAGTTAGAAGAAAATTAGACAATCCGTTCAAAGGTTATCAATTTTTGAAGTTTCAGTGTCGCCGTGGCTGGATGAGGCGACTACTACATTTTGTGATGAAACATGCATGCGTAGATCGATATAAAGAATATGCATGGAGAAAATTCAACATATTTTCACATAACGCTCATACAATGTAAGAAAAGAACACTTGACTTGCCTCTTTTAGAAGGCAATGGGGAATAATGTTACCGTCAACATAGGTTATGACAGTAACAAGTAGAGGGAATGTGTACTTTTTTTTCAAAAAATAAAATTTGGTGGAATTCTCTTTATATTTTCCTTAAATCGTTCTAAGCATTTGACAACATGCACTGCAGTAGTCTTCTCATCCAGCAGTGACTCGCGGAAACGTTCAGAAGTCATAACTTTTGAACGGATTGTCCGATTTTCCTCAAACTTTGACAGATGTGTTGCTGTATTCATTCAGTTCACATGAATACGAAGGTAAACTTATCCTTTAAGAGAGTTTCAATGTCTTTATATTTCCATTTTCTCATTGCTAACTCGCTCCGCCTCCTCCTCCTCCTCCATCTCCTCCACTCTCCCTCATCCCCCTCTCTTAATGTTTGGTAGGATGATTTATAGGATTTGCAAAGTCGAAAAGATCACATGGTAATTCAGCTATCTAATCAATCTTCCAAGTTGTCCAAGTGAAATTCTGAATAGCTATTTTTGGCACTTGTTAAGTTGACCACTCTATCATTGTAAAACGGTGGTGCATCTCCTGCGACCCTTTCAAAGAAATGAAACCCTGATTCCTAGTTTTTCATGTTAAGTTCAAAAGTTTAGATGTACCAGTGAAATCCGAATAAAAGTCAGGCTTGAAAGAAGAGAGTTAAAGCTTTTGCAATACATAGTCATCATCAGAGGGCGATTATCAAGTTTGGACATGCCTGGAACACATGCAAAATGTTTTTGTTTTTTTTTAATAGATTCTGCTCGAAATATAATACCATTTCAAAGATAAAATCTAAATAACGGGTACAATGAAGAATGCTTGTTAAATAAATTCAGCAGGAGTCTTTCTTTTCGATGTGTGTAGGTTCTGGGGAGATGGCCGACCCTTGCAGTGGATCAATAGAAATTTTCATCCTCTGTTCACCTTTATATTAAAGGGTGTGTACAGTTCTGGTTGAGGTGAGGATTTAACTTTTAACCTTTTGCAAGATATTCAGAAACCACTCTATGAGATGTCACTTGAGAGCATGCAATTCTAAGGGGTGTCACAATTTTGTTTGATGAAATTCAGTTTCGAAATGGCTGAGATATCCAAATTCAATGTGAAACAAAGAGATCCTAATAAAAGACGTGGCCTGTCGCCTTATATCATAATCACTTTTTGGGGTATCTCAGCCATTTAAAAACCAATTTTCATCAAATAAACATTGAATCCTTCTTGAAATTATATGCTCTTTCATATTTCATAAGTGGTTTCTCATTATCTCACTTTAATAGGAATGTTCAAAACATGAATCCCCTCCTCAAGCAGTACTGTACAGTCCCATTAAACTTATCATCATAATCTCACCGCTCCCATTTATGGCAGTTCAACATTTTGTACGACTGTTGCCAATGGTCATAAAGACATTATTCATCCTACACGAGTGGAAAAGGCTTTATACGTCATGTCGTGAAGATAAGGTATAGGCCTGCTCTGCAAAGAGTAACGGGAATATGGGTTGATAAGATAACTGTGCCCTCAATGCTGTGTTTTGTCCTTTCAGCACGGTGCCGTAATATCTAATTGAGAAGCATAAAATAAAGGGCTTTTGGACACTTGCTGTCACAAAGGAAAAAACATAGAATGTCACACAAGTTGGATTGTACAAGTACATATGAGTGTTCACACGCACACACTCACTTTTTTAATCAATTCTTTATTCGAGTTTCGTTCAATTTCATATCACAAAATTCACGTTCACAGAAACAAAAACAAAACATCATATGTACAAAGACAAACTGCATTATACACAAGTATTGTATAAAATGATATAAATCTTACACTATACAAAGACAAAATGCAGTATACACAAACATTGTGCAAAATAATGTCAAACTTACACTGTGACTCTTTTTTTACCCAAAGAAACGAAATCCATTTTGTTTGTTTTGTTTTGTTTTGTTTACACACATATATTCTTGCAAAATACCCGCAAAACGAAGACATGATAGTTTGCTCAAAACAACTGGGCATCAGTGGCGTATCTATCCTAGGGAAAACGGCGCCCAGGGCATGCGCGAAAATTGCGCCCCTAATTTCTGAAAAAGTGTTCAACCCCAACCCCATCCCGGTAGGGACTTTTTAAAAAAGTCAACATGATATGCTTTTTCAAGCACTTAAAAGGGGTCTTTTGAGGGTGATTTAAATGTAATAAATTTTGATAAATTTTGGCAAGCGAGCGCAGCGAGCGAGCAGAAATTTTTTTATTTCAACTTACAAAACATGGAATTCTTGTCATTTTTTTTTTTTTGGTTATTAAATCTTACAATTCTAATCAAGATATAGTGACGGCCTTATAGATAACGATTTATACCAAGAAACTGAGGACATGAAAAAATACTCTAAATCAGTACGAGCGAGTGAGCCGAAATTTGTATATTTCTGTGTAGGAAATATTGCACTTATCTCATAGTTTGATGTACTTGTAAATCATAGAATGCTGGCACACTGTTATATGGTGTGAGCATTTTCTGAACACGTTCGTATATAGAAAGTACGGGATTCTCTTCAATATATGGTTGATTATTAAAGTAATTATGAACATTATGATATAATGGCTGGTCCGGCAGGATTTATGAATGGTGATATATACTGACAAACTAAAAAAAAAATCACAAAGCATAATAGAGTTAGTGCAAGCGAGCGCAGCGAGTGAGATCCTTTTATATTTCACTTTGGTTGGCAAATAGTTATATCGTATAATACTCTCAATAATGATATGGTGGCTAATTGATAAAGGGCATATATAAGTTGGAGAGAGGCATATACACGTTGTAGAGAGTCAAAATTCTTGCATTATTGCAAAGGAAACGCTGGAGTTTTCTTCAGTGCATGTATTTGGTTGTGAATCACGTTTTTCCTAGATACGCCACTGCCAAAACTGCTCCCTTTACATCGACCTTTTTTGTGATCACCGCAAGGCGACTACATTATGTACCTTAAATTTGGCAGAACTGCAGAAAAAAGTGGAATAATTAAGCACCCTAAGTCGTCAAACACGAAACTTGTTTTCGTTTTTGGCGCCCCCAAGGAGTGGCGCCCGGGGCACGTGCCCCCTTGCCCCCCCCCCCCCCCCCCCTCCCCAGATACGCCACTGCTGGGCATATTCCATTGTTTCTCAAAAAAAAGAAAAAAAAAGAAATCGAGGCCATTTGCGAGAACACACACGCACATGCACACGCACACACCACACACACACACACACGCCAACATGCAGCCCCACCCATGCCTTCAGCCCTCAGGTTTCAGGTTTCACACACACACACACACACACACACACACACACACACACACACACACACACACACACAAATAGAGCCTACATATAACATGTAAAGACAGAGAGATAGGGAGAGAGAGGAGGGGAAAGATCACGGTTTGCGTCTGCTCTGTCCACACACAAACACACATTACGGGTACTGTTTACCATTGGGAGCAGTGATATCAAAAATGTTCGAGATATCACATTTTGATACATACGTGTAGGTCAGTTGTATCACAAAACATCCTACCATATGAAAATTTCCCAATAAAGCCTTAATTATAAGGAGATATCAGTAATTTTATCAATAAACGAGATATTGTAGACGGTTTAGTCTACAAACATTTTTATTAAAACTGTTGTTCTTATTTTATATTCAACAATACTTAACATTGATTATAATGATTCAAATTTTTACATTGGCTGTTTCTATCCCTAACTCACATTTTAGAACTATTTTGAGGCACTAAAGCTGGGTTTTTGTTTCATCTGCAAATGGTAAATAATGCCTTTGAAGGCGAATGGCTTGGATGTTATCCCTTTCTCCAACGTTCTACAAGTTAAATCAGAAAAATAAAACAGATATGGGGCTCCGCTTTGATACCATTTTCCAAGATGAAGATTGGAAAAGCTGATTTTCAATCTATATATACTTGTATATATACACACACACAAAAAAAAAGAAATCTGCATGCATCCCAGATCCTGATAGCATTTGAGCAACGTGCTGAAATGTGTGGGTTGTTGTTGTTGTTGTTGTTGTTGGTGGTGTTTTTTGTTTGTTTGTTTGGTTTTTTTTTTTTTTTTTTTTGGGGGGGGGGCAGAAACAACAGTTTTGTTTTACCGCTGTTTCCTAATATTCTTTAATCCCCGAGGCCTTCTTTGCTCGACATTGTTCTCTTGACATAGGCCTACCTGTATTTGTATTTCATGTCGAAAGGGAAAAAAAAATCCATCACAAACATGGGAAATTATGTATTACTGCAGTAACACAAAGCTGGCCTGGCAGAATGTTAATTCAATGTGGTCTCCCCAAAAAACAAACAAAAAACATACACGTCCTCTGTTTAACAACAGTGTGTTGTGGTAAAACACAAATGAAATATGCAAAGATGGGTTCTTTGTCTATTCATCCATTTTTAATGTTTCTATACTCCATGTGTCATTTGAATATTTTCATAATAAAATGAATCAGTTCATATCTTTTTGTCACATTGTCGTCACCAATAATCACTGTGAACAAAAAATATCTTGAATCATGAATGGTAAGACCAAAACAAATTCATTTTATGAAAGACACTGCGTAGGAAAATTGCGGCCTCGCTGTAAATCCATTTCACGTCTACTTTAAAGGTTAGGTCGACGAAGAAAGTAAAATGAATGTTCGATCGAGTTTGATGGCAGCCTATAAACCACATAAAAAGGTTACCCGACACTCCCAAAGAGCCTCAACTGATGAACAATGAAGAAAATCTTTTATTACTTTTACTTTATTGCACTTTCTGGAAACGCTTATAACGTTTTGCACTTGACTTCAGAAAAAAACAAACGTACAAGTGTATATAAGAAGTTAATGCTATGTTTAACCAAATTTGTTAATTCTTAGTGCTTGGCGTTTGTTTGTTTGTTTGTTGTTTGTTTGGTTGGTTGGTTGTGTTTTTTTATTTCTCTCTCTTCTTAGATCTGCGATGGCCCACATTACTAGGGCAGGTACAGAAAACGCGTGAAATGCTAACAAATGGAATTGTTTTTTCGTAGTTTGATAGTTAAAGGTCATCAGCGTGTGGTATATTATTTTTTTGCATTCTTCTCATAGGGCCAAATTTCCACAAATAGTACTTCAGTTGTCATTTGCATGTGAAGTGATGACTGCAGGAGTTTCTGTTCCAAGATAAGGCCAGGAAAGAAACTGGCACTGCCTTTCATAATAGAGCTCACATCCCATTCACCATGCACTATCATCGGATTTGGCAAGCGGAAACATCGCATCTAATGGCAACTGAAATATAGAGTGGATTTATCGACCTCAAAGCGACACTAACCTGTAGCTCACCCATACAACAGTACAAATGGGGCAACGAGGTGGCTCAGTCGCTAGCGTGTCTGCCTTGCAATCAAATGGCTCGAATTCAGCAGAGTCTAGGGTGAGAAATGCATGTTGTCCCTCGGATAGGAACATGATTATGCAATTCGAGATTTGTTCTATGTGTGACAGAGTCACAACCCATGTACTATAAAGCCCGCTTCACTCCTCATTATTATAGAATAGGATGCGAAATTGTACACACATGCACACACACACACACATGCACACACACACACACACGCACACACACACACACACACACACGCACACACACACACACACACGCACACACACACACACACACACACGCAAGAAAAGGGCAAGGAGATGCCGTCCCTCGTGGTCCGTCCCAGGGGGGTTAGCAATAGCTAGCAAACGGTATCAACAGGCACATCGTGCTTTACGAAGAAGAAGCAGCAGCAGAAGAAGAAAAAGAAGAAGCAGAAGAAGGGGAATGATGATTCATGAATTTTTCAATCACAGCACATTTTCTAATCCACCATGTCACAGTTCAGTCACATTGGCTTGTATCATAGCTTGCTTCCCTTCTTGAATCGATACAGAAATGACTTACTGAATAGTCCCCTAATTATTTAGGTCCATCTGAATTACCAAGACTACCATAGTAGTTATTCTTAGCAGACGAGACTTAACAAACATGTCGGGAAAAAGGAACCAGTGGGACTCGAACCTGTCTTCTACTGCTTTCTGGGCAGCGACACTACCACCAGGCTGTCCCTGGTTGCCGGCAGTGACACGATGAACATGGAACAAATACCCAAGCTCCGAAATTCCGACATATAAGTAGTCCAAGGCGGACAAGGCATATTGAATGAAAGAAAGATATTATTCTTTAAATCTTTCTCTTCGATTCTGGGATGATTCCGAAAAGTGAAGTACAATCAGTTTTGAAAGTGTTTGATGGAGTAATAAACTCCATCATTTAACAAAAGATATATGCGTTTTCTTTTTGGAATCATGACATCGGAACTGTACTTTGAATTTAATATCTTCATTGTTACGATCCCTCCCTGGTTTTCTTTTTCATTTCTTTACAATCCATTTCATTGTATAAAAGTCACAATGGTATAATGTGTTCTAGGTCCAGGGGGAATGAACTCTTGCAAAATCATGAAGCTTTAAGAGCTGAATCCGAACGAGACGAAAGCAGGAGTCCAAGTTTAAAAGATTTTTCTTCAAAACGTGTCGCCCTAAAATTGGCCTCCTCACGTGGAGGAACTATTGAAGAACAACAAATGTATCACAATCTTATCCTGAATTCAGATCACGTACTGCCCACTTCTTGTATGTCCAAAGAAGAAAAAAAAAACAGTCGACGGTCATTTCCGGTTTTGAGAACAAGTAAGTCATATTACCATCTTATAAGTCTGTATCATGTACTGCGCATTAACGAGATTAAGTCAGAGATTCACATTACATTTCCCTTTCTCCTCCTTGCTTGTGGTAATTCCACAAGCAATGTCAGTGCTATAGCATCTTGGGTCTGTTATATCCAAAGGCCGATGACATTGGCTGTAAAGTCAAACAAGTTTCTATAAAGGTCTTCCTTTAACTATTGGACGCGGGAGACACGGATCCTGGCTGCTACCTTGTTACGGTATCTTTCGGCCAATTTCACCCGGCTTTTCGGAATTTATTTGCGTAGATGAGTCATTTGAAGTCAGTAGATTCGTCCCCGCGGGTCTACTTGATCTGCTGCAGCTCGAACAGAAACTCTAGGACCTTCGTGAGAGATGAACTGAAAAAACAAACCCGGTCAAAACAGATTGGCGTCTGTCCTCACTGCCTTCTACCTCAAGCGAATTTCTGACATCTATCGGTCAGAGGGATTAACACGTAATCCATGTCCAGCTCACGATATTTTAGAGGTGTAATTGTGTGAACGAGTGAATATCCCCCCCCCCCCCCAAGAAAAGAAAAAGAAAAGAGAGGCCAAAACCGTCAATGCCTTTTCAATGAGAATGGTAGTGATTGCTGTTGAAACATGTGTTTTGATCTCATGGCGTTGATTTCTTGCACATAGTTATTGTCAAGGAAGTCGAGAGGATGAAAGTTGAACATTATTCACTGGCAGTTAGAAATAAAAGATAAATAGTCACTACATTAAAGGCAACTCTTTACCAATTGGATCAAAGTTTATTAGGGTCAAAACCCTATTCGCTGTTGTTGTTTACAATCATCCGATTCGGTCAGTCAATATTTCTTGTGTTATCACACAATTTTTCATCAACAATTGTTCATCCCTTCTCAATGTTTCTTGTTGTTTGTCCTTTCTTTGTTTCTCCGATTGTCTGTGTGCCATTGAGTTCATGGGCTTCTGTGTACTTTACTTTATTTTCTTTTGTAAGTTCAATATGATATTTTGAGTGAGCCACATCTCAAGCTTGTCTTTTGAGTGAGCCTCTCTTTGCCAAGTACATTTTCTAAACAAAAGTTTCATAATGTACATTCATATATGATATTGTTATTTCATTTTTTTGTAACCTGTGTCGGGAAAATGTGGAAAATGTGACACTGGAAATAAACATTTGATTTGAATTGAATTTAAATTCATTGATAAAGCTTCTCGAGAAATGAAACGGTGGGCTTTCTATCGACATGATCTTGTGAAAGTGACTATAAACATTACTTCGATACACCCGTAAGAGTCAAATCCTCACAGCATATACAATGTATGGCACGGCTGAAAGATTGGAAACGGTCATACGTGATGGATCTAAAATAGGGGGAAAGTTTGGCTAGGAATGCTACGCTTTGACGTAGTTACTCTACTCAGCAATAATTTTCCCTTTTCGTATTGATTGAGCCCATAGACTACAGACGACAGTCGCCTCAAAACCGCGACTGAACGATTAAATGCTATAGGGGACACTGTTACAAGGCTACAGAAGGTCGCAATTTCGTGGTGGTTCAACCTTTGTGCGTTGATGGCACATCTTTTACAACAACCTAGGCCGTGTGAATGCTCTGTACAAGTGTAGTGTGGAATTGTGTCGACATTCTTCACTATGTGAACGTCATTCTCCAGAATCACAATGTCAACTCTTCAAAGTATGAAAACTATATGTGAAATCATAACATACTCATATTTCCGTAAATTTTGCAAACACAGAGCAACATTGGCAAAATAGTCTTTTCCGACCAATGGACCAATACTGTAGTAAATCAGACCGTATAATTTTATGGCATCCTTAAATAGTGTGACCACTTTCCGAATTGGCTACATTTTTTATGGTGTTACTGTTTGACCTCGCACTTTGAACCTTGTGTGGGGGAAGCGCAACAGAGTGCCGTCAATGTTTAAAGGAAACCAAAACCCAAAGAGCAATGTGAATTGAGCGAAGGCAGCAACATTAGTAGAACACATCAGTGAAAGTTTAAGAAAAATCGGACAATCAATGCAAAAGTTATCAATTTTTAAAGTTTGGGTGTGGTAATGACTGGATAAGGAGACTACCAGAGTTCGTGACGTCATGTGTGGACAACAATATAAAGAAAATAAGAGAATTACACAAAAATTAATTTTTCATGAAAATTACACATTCCATCAACTTGATGCTGACATAATAATATGTTAAGGGTAGTGATTATTCCACCTGCTTTCTGAATGCGGTTAGTGAAGTGCGGTAAGTGAAAGCATGTTGAATTTTCTTTATATTTTCTTTATATTGTTGTCCACACAATGATGTCATAAACTCTAGTCTCCTTATTGCAGTATTTCAAACACCAAAACTATTACAATTCATAACATTTGCATCGATTGTCCGATTTTCCTCAAAAAAATTTCACTGATGTGCTCTACTAATGTTGCTGCTTTCACTCAATCCACATTTCTCTTTGGCTTTTGGTTTCCTTTAATTGCAGACCACAATGGTACAGCTGAAATTCACATTTCTGTCTGGAGTATGATACCACAGTAACTACAGCTTTGACACAAATTCAAGCGTTTGAACTGTTTATTCACAAGAGATTAAGTTGTAAAGTTGAGTATATGAATATAAGAACGACCCAAGTCCATGGATGACAATTTTGAGTAAACTTAAAAAAACTTCATATTTTTTTAAAAATTTGTTCAATAATATTCTATTTAACTCTGATGGGAAGGCAACATTGTATATACAAATTAGAACATATATTATTATGACTATTAACATTTACATTAATTGTGGAGAGGCCATTTTGTGTGATGGACTTGGGTCGTTCTTTGATTCATATACATGATATTCTGCTATAGAGATGAGAGAAGGACGAGAGAGGGCGCTATAATATGAATGTAAGAACGACCCAAGTCCTTCATGGTTACATTCATATAAGATTTAACTCATTTATTTCAGGCACTTCCGGGGGTAATTAGGATTTATCATTTATATACAAGATGAGTCCATGCATAAGCTACAATTTCCCATGTCAAACTAAATTTGGCCAAAAATTGGACTTGGGTCATTCTTATATTCAGGTCCTCAGTTATAAGATGACGTAACTATGGTCAATTTCATCGAAGCCGTTTTAATGGTGGGCACTCTACGAATCATATGCCTTGACATTACGAGGCCACGTAGGGTTAGTGTTTCGCGTGTTACCGAGATTTTTGACGATACTTATCGATGTCTCTGAGTCAACGCCACGACGTTCTGCTCTTTACATCCGGGTAATGTAAAACTTCATGCAGGTCTGATTTATTATTATTACATTTTGTATTATTATTCTTATTATTCTTATTATTATTATTATCATTATTATTATTACTATCATTATCATTATCATTATTAAAACATATTTATTCAGGATTGCTTGATCAGCATGAGCTGTTTTTCATCAAGGTCCTGAGATAAGACATAAAAATACAAACAAAAATTCAATCATTGCAATGAATCGGTATAAAAGTCCAAATCAGCTGTAGTAATTGAAATAATAAATCCGATAGATAGTTAATTATCAACAACATAAAATTCATATTTTCAGATTCATTTTTGTAAATCCTTTAGCGAGAAGACTGCAGAGAAAGACACAGAAAAAAACCCCACTGAAACTAGCATCAGAAAAAATGTTGGCATAAATGCCGGCATGCATGTCACACTTTTCAATGGGAGTAATACGCAATTCAGCACACACAGTCATGAGCATACATATCCATCCACTCTCTCTCTCTCTCTCTCTCTCTCTCTCTCTCTCTCTCTCTCTCACACACACACACACACACGCACAAACACACACACACATTCATATCGCTTATCTCGTGTCACTATAACGCATTAACCTTTAGAATGGTATAGACTTATTCCGCTGATAAATGGAATCACTATTTCACTCTTATCAATCACTCTTATCTTCGCTGAGTTCATATCTTCATAAGATTAGCTTTGCCTCATATTTGTGAAGTGATATTTTTTTTTGCATGTATTGAACATCAGTCATTTTTACCGTGACGTCTGGTCCAAATTGCCAATCGGAGCTTTAAAAAGGCTAAACTTTTCAAGTTTCCGTTGGTTACATTCACCCACTGACACTTACACACACACACACACACACACACACACACACACACACATACACATACACACACAAACCACACGCTCACACGCACACACATACAAAACACACACACACACACACACACACACACACATATATATATATATATATATATATATATATATATAGATATACATATTATGCTTACACACAATGCCATTATTGCCGAGAGCAGCTTGTGAACCCCGTTTACTTGTTATCTCCCTTGTTCAATAATGTTAGTCATCTTCACACCAAACAAGAAACGAACAAATAAACAAACATGTCTTCCATCAAGGACTATCAGGAGCCACTTTGCTAAATAACTTGTCAAAGAAAAAGAATTGACTGTGGTGTTTTGCCTGGACATAAGGCTATGTAACCACGTGTGCATGACCTCTAAAAACCGAATCTATGTAGCTATACTCCTCAATGCACCTAATTCTCATACGTTTCACGTATACAAACCGCATAGTGCATGAGCACTGTCAGAACGATCCTCAAAGTACATTACACTCTCAAATGAACTACCATGTCAAATGTGCACACGAAATCCGCCTGATCCCTACTGTCAATAATTACATTTGCACACTATCCGCCTATTTGAATTGCTCGTTCTGTTCAGTCTTTCCGATTTGGCCTTTGACTTGAATTTTTTAACAGTGTTTTTCTTTCATTTCTTTTTTTTCTTTGAAAGAAAGACTCAACATTTGGAAATTTGATTGATAATTTCATTATGACTGAATGCGTCCTATTATACTTTCGGCTAAAATGAGTGGATTTTAAGATTTTGGGTCGGTTTGTTTTGTGTATTAATGTCAAGGCTAAAGGTAATATTGTATTGCACAGCCCTTGTCCTTTGCTTTCCTTTTTAATCAAGCCCCTACATAGGAATCTTTTTGAACGAGTGGACCTTCAATTGATTTGATTAGTATTTTGCCTCATCGGACTTTCAGAATTCAGACTAAAAAAAAAAAAAAAAAATCAGTTCGGACAAAACTGGGATTTTTCACAGCCTGTATCTTGTGGTGAAATTGACTGATTGATTAAAGGTACTGTTACATGGATGCCATGTCGGACATTGCATAATTGCACTGTTACATTTTTAAAAACTTTTTTTCTTTTTCTTTTTTACATCGACCTGAAATCCCCGATGTAATCTTTTGAAGATTTTAGTAGAATTTGTCGATTCTACTTCAATGACACTTTGGTCTCTCCCTCTCTCTCTCTCTCTCTCTCTCTCCCTCTCTCTCTCCCTTTCTCTCTCCAAACATCATCAGATTTCCGCTATTTCTTTTGACACCTCAAACACACACACACGCTCACACACACACACACACACACACTGATAAAGAAATGCAAAATGGCAATATCAATATGGACTTTCACGATTATCTGTGTACAGCGATGTAACTAAGACGGGAAACTTTCTCCGCCGTCAATCACTGTATGAGAATGCAAAAATTAATACGGACAGTCCTGGCTGTATCTGAACGACAAGGTTCAATGCGTTTTTATCGATTGACGCATTGCACTTGTTTATATTGTGACGTCACTGTCCGACATTTTTAGATGATATAGTTTCATAGCTGTGCTAGCATTGATATAAACTCGATCATTTTCAAAGATTTACGCTCGACCTCTGACTGATTGTGTCTGGAGGCGTATAATACCTGCTGTAACTCATGTGCCGTGAAGAGGTGGCAGTTTCCTACATGTATATCACGTGATCACATACCGTCTATCACTAGTTTCGCCCTGGCCTGTTTTGTGGGCCAGAGCGGCATTTCGTCCTTTCAATTTTTTCATCCGCTTCAGATTATGAATAATATCTCTCTCCCTCTGCAGTGCCCCCCCCCCCCCACACACACACTAATAAACAAAAGAACAACCGCATTGAGTTCATAGATTCAAAAGGTGGTCACAAGAAGAAAAGCGCCATGGTGTGTGGTAGTATCCATTTCATTTTCCAAACTTGAACATTTTGCGCTGAAAGCAGGAAGCGGCGGGCAATGGCAATGCTGGATCTGTTTTGGAGGGGTTTTTTCACCCTTATGCTGTTCCTCACTTACGATGTTAAAAGCTACGGACGAGAGTGAACAATCTGATAGGTCTACTTCTTGTCTTATGTGACCTCGTTATCCTGATCTGCGTTCCATAATGAACCCGCTGAGCTCAGTGGACAATTCTTCTTATGACGTCTATACACTAGTTCTCTTAACTGGCACTTTTAAGGCATCGAAGCCGGAATTCCGGTCAAACAGGTAGTAACCTTGGATAATTTTATGTGTCGACGTTTCTATATATGTGTGTATATATATATATATATATATATATATATATATATATTTATATTATGTATATCATATATCTGGTGTATGCAATACAATATGTAGTAACAATAAACGCACTTATTGTCTGTAGAGTGCAGTAAATTCCATGTCTTCACATTGTTACTGTCGAGGGAAAACATGCACACAAAACAAGACTTATGAAACCAACAACATCTCCTTAAACCCAATGTCCCTGAAAGCGATGAAAACTATAATTGTCTTCGCCTCAAAACCGGATACCCGGCGATGAATATGTGCAATAATTGATTTTAAGCCTTGTAGCGTCTGAAACTTGATACGTTTCGCATTGCGACGACGTCAATATCAAATGAGACACCCATGAAGCGTACCGTACGAATGAAAGCCCCACGGGCGATAATTTTTCGACTTGTGAAAACCGAAGTTTAAGTGGCGTTTGCCGCGCAAAAGAAACATTTTGATCTTTTGAAAGCCATGGCTGAAGGAAAGGATACGCGACACCGCCCTCAGCGGTTTTAGGAGCTCATGTTTCACTGCGTTTTTAAGTGGCATCAGCAGTGAATCTGCAGTGTGACCGGTGACAAAGACTGTCGTTACATAAAGTGGCGGCAAACTGTATCAAAATTTTCTTCAAAACCATTGCCTTTATCTAGCACAAGTGATCGACAACTGCTAAATTCCATTCCTGCAATGATTTTGATTAAAATCTGTCCCCATTTTGCTAAGTCGCGGGAAGGGGGGGGGGGGGGGCAGCAAATCGAAATATAGAATAAGTGACAAGTACGGTGTTGTATGTACCTGGTACCTTAGTTTAAAGAAACCGAAAACAATTAAAGATGAAATCCATCCCAAAGAATAAAGAAACTCTAAAAGAAAGAGAAAAAAAAAGATCCCTACAGAACGTTCAAAAATGACAAAAATCGGATAAGAAATAAGGAAGATATGGCATTTTGAAATATCACATTTCTTCGGAAAATATTTCTTGACCAGTCCTTATGAATATTCCAATGAGTGAGTTGATGATGTCATGCCCTCACAATTTTTCATATAATGTTGAAGTGTCAAAATGTCATAACTTCCTTTTTCTTCTAATCTTATCCAATTTTGATGATTTTTTTTTTGCACTGTTCTACAAGGATTTTTTTTCCCTTTCTGATGAAATTGATAAAAATTTGACGTGGATTTCTTCTTTTAGGAAGAATATCAAGCAATGAATATTGAATAACAACACGCACAACTACACACCCATACACACACACACACACAGAGAGACATATATAAACACACACAAACATACACAATATACTTATTGACCAACCGGACAATCGTAATTATAATTGTGTTATTGATGAAAAAAAAAACAGTTCTCCTCCTCCTCCTCCCTCTCCGTGGTATGCCACCCTTCCCCCCTTTTTAATACATCATCATCATCAGGATAACCCAGTCTTTGCCATAAGTGATTCAGTTATCGGAATAACGAACCTTATTACATTTTCGGAGTAACAAACCTTTGGATAACGAACCTTATTTCGTTTTTCGGATCAACGTACCCTCGGAACAATGAACCTTCCGAATAGCGATCCTTACTTCATTTTCGGATTAACGAACCTTCTGAATAATGAGCCCTATTTCAATTTGAGATTATTGAACCTTCGGAATAATGCCACAAAATGGAAGTTCAGATTAACGAACCCTTTACATTTTCTGACTAACTAACCTCTAGGTATATGGAATCTGTGTGTTTCGGAATAACGAACTTTCGGACTAACGAACCTTATTTCATTTTCGGATGAACGAACCTTCGAAATAACAAACATCACCCGCATTGGTCGCTGAATACCTATAGTCCAAGTAACCCTCGATCAAAACAATGAGCAATCTATTAAAGACAATATGAGAGCTAGATACATAAAGAGAGAGGAGGGGAAGAGGAGAGGAAACGTGTTGCGTCTGAGAAAAGATGGAAATTTAACACGAGAGGGATCCATTCAGATGGTCACAAACACACTTATGGGGTTCTGTATGATACAGTGGCGGATTCAGAGGGGTGCACCGGGCGCGCGCCACCTCTTTATTTTTTGTTAAAACAAAAGAAATAAAAAGAAAAAATGGAGGGGAGAGGGCGCGTGCGCCCCCTCCCCCTTTAATTTTGTAAAGGCGCCTCCCCTTTTCGGAATTCATGGATCCGCCCCCCTGTGAGTGTATACAGTATGAGAGAGAGAGAGAGAGAGAGAGAGATTGAAAGGGAGACATCTCTGTTGTAAAGACACAAACATTAAGTAAATGATTTAAGATGTGGAGATGAATATCTGTGACCAACGGCTGGAACCATAGGGGCCAAATCTACCCTGCACGAGTGACATAACAGGCGCGGTCAGACTGGCAAAAGATTGCGAAGTTTAAGATCGCGATCTTTAAGATCTCGAGTTTTGCCAATGTGACCGCAAACTTCCCGCGAAACTTCTCATGAAACTTCTTAATCTGTTTGCGGGCGGTGTCTCCGAAGCGCGAGGCCATTGTCATGTACAGATGTGCATTGTTACATCACAATCACTAGCCATCGGACGGCGCACTCTTTCTTGCGCGCGTACGAATGGCCCAAACTTCGCGATCTTAAACTTCTCGATCTTTTGCCAGTCTGACCTAAATTTTCTGTCATGATTCGTGCTGTGTCGAATAGCCAGAGCGCCAGGGGTTGTTTTCTTTGAGTAAGTGGATGTGCAACCTTCAAACAAGGATAATTACGATTAGGAAAAAAAAGACACACTAAAATCAATGATGGCGCAAACGTAACAAGCACACAAACGTGCACTTAAATAATTGCTAAGGCCTTCATACGTGGACTTGCGAGGTTTTCCTTATTGTTTTGTTTTGTTGTTTGGGGGTTTTTTTGTGTGTCATTTGCGAACTCTGAAAGGATTTGAAATGGGAATCCATACTGTCATCCGGTTGGCACCGACCTTCCTCCATAACGACACAAAATATTATACCGCGTTACATCAACAGCTGGTGGCAGTTGTATTTTGCTATATGATTTATATTCGTGTTTGGAGATATATGCGCGCACACACACACACACACACACATGTATGTATGGATGTATATGTATATATATATATATGTATATATATATATATGTGTGTGTATATATATATGTGTGTATATTATATATACATATATATATATTATATATATATATATATATATATATATATATATATATATATGGAGAGAGTCCGACAGACAAATAGAGATAATAATGTATATTGCATATGAAACATTTCTTATGTCTAACAAAGTGTTTAATGTACGTTTGAAAGTGTGTAACTATACAGTTATAGTTGCAAGACAAGAATGGTACTGCCCTATAGGCAATACGTTTGCCAGCCGTCGGATTTAACCTATAGACGTCTATCGAGACCCTATCAAGCAAAAGATCCGTCTGCACCTAACAATAGAAAAGACAAAAAAAAAGAACAAAATGTGAACAATGCACATGAGCAACTAGATTTAAACAAACAAACAAACAAACAAACAAACAAATAACAAGAAACAAAAAACGTGTTCTAATGGCGGGCTATGCCCTCAGGGAGTAAAAAGAATTAAACGCCGAGATAAGGAAATGAGAAGAGAAACTACAACATATCCACACCAACGGTAAAGTGAAGAAAATGTTACCCTAATAAACTCATGGAAATGGAGCCTGAAGTCAATATCCTGTTAAGTCATTATTCAATTCGAGATGCTCTCTAAATGTATATAATTATATGGACGCGGGGGGGGGGGGGGGGTCTTTTGATTCTTCACTTGTGACTTATAAAGGTCCCATTACGTTGTAACGAGACCTTGATAAGGTTACTGCTTTCACACAATATTTTGGGATTCCTGTATTAAAAGATTCGAAAGAAAACAGAGTAGCTTGAGATGATATTGCGCACCCACGGATATTTCAGCCTCCTAAGCTGTATGTAAGTACATTTGCAGTGGTGGATCCGGGGGGGGGGGGCGCACCAGGCGTGAGCCCCCTCTTTATTTTTTGTTAAAACAAAAGAGATTTAAAAAAACGGGGAGCGCCCCCCCCCCCTCTTCTTTAATTTTTTAAAGGCGCCCTCCCTTTACGGAATTCCTGGATCCGCCCCTGGATGTGTATAACAAATGCTCAGGAACCCCTGGTTCAGACGTGGGTGTTTTTTCTCTAACATCAATTTCTTTCGTTTTGTTGATATGCGAGAGTTCTGAAAGAAGAAGCAAAAAGAAAAAAAAAAGACAGAAAGTTTCTTTATCACCCACACAGGCATACATTAAAACGCACGCATTCGCACACACTTGTGGAACACTGTTGTCTTAAAAGAATTACTTCTGTTGGCGCTTTGTTTTCCTTCGCTATATTTCTCGTCTACATGATGAAGTCGCCACCCTCACATTGCATATCAACAGATTTGCATTGATTACAGTGAGAGAGGGGAAATCATGAATGATGAGCTTTGTTACAGTTATTGTATAGTATGATAAATCTGTGATTCCGCGTACGATAGTGCTAATTAAGCCTACAAAGACGATAGCTAATTGGTCGTGTCCTGGATGTTGCCATGGCTACTGGATTTATTGCAACATACCACGAGTGGAATACGAAAAAAAAAAAACCGTCGCCAACAGGTTAATGTTCAAATGTCGGTCAATGTCCCCGTATATCATTTCCCTCCTTGGGTAATACTATCATGATGAATGCCTAGCTGTGTGGGAGATAATCATCCGCAGGAAACCGTCAACAGGGAACGTATACGTGGACACTTATAGCTGATGAATGCTAGCAGATGGTAATTTCCAAGAATTAAACTTTAACTGCATGGCCAAATTCTCTCTCCCTGCCCCCCCCCCCCCCCCCCCCACCCCCTCCCTTTCTCTCTCTCTTTCTTTCCGTCTGCCTGTCTTTCTCTCTCTCTCTATGTTTTTTTTCTCTCTCTCCTTCTCTTCTCTCTTCTCTTCTTGCCGGGCATCCACTGAACATTAGTAATTAGCTTAACCGTGTTTCATGTCATAACCTTTGCCTTGATATTTATTGAAATGATGATATTAACAATACAGAATCATTTTTTTCTTACAAGCAACAATTAACATTGGCCAAATAGTTGAAGACTTGTATGGGTTTCACACAATAATATATCTTCTAATCACTTTACTGAAACGCATTGTTCAACCTATTCATACTTAAAGAGCGTTCAGACACTAAAATAAACCCTCACGAAACTCCCTAACCAAGAACGTGTAAAGAAACCTGCCGTCTCCCCATGCTGCTTGTGAAAAGACATTCCTTACAAATGCATGTCATTCAATAAACTAAATGGCCACTAATATGATATGATATTGAATCAAAATTCCGCGTCCCCTGCTGTGTATGACAATATTCGATATTTGATATTCATTGCTATCATTTCATAAAGAGAGAGCAAAAAGTACATTTCACTGAAACTCTGTCCAGTTAAAGGGATCGTATAGTTTTGGTTGAGACCTAACTTCATGTTTCTAACATTTTTGAATGAGATAATGAGAAACTTCCTATGAAATATGAAAGATCATGTAATTCCAAGAGGAATTCAACGTTTATTTGATGAAAATTGGTTTTGAAATGGCTGAGATACCCAAAACAAAGTAGGCCTAATCCTAATAAAAGGTGGGACCTACCTTTTATTACGATCGCTTTATTTTACTTTGTTTTTGGATGTCTCAGCCATTCCAAAACCGATTTTCATCAAATAAAATGTTAATTTGTCTTAGAATGTGATGCTCTGTACTATTTCATAAGTGGTGTCTTGGTATCTCGCAAAAACTTAAAAGCCCAATCCTCGCCTCCACCAATACTGTACCATCCCTTTAAACAGAATGCCATAATTGCTTCGGTTGGAAAAAAAAAATCAATAGCCTGTAAATTGCCAGATGTACATGTAGGCCTATGTAGTCACTTTTAAAGATCAAATTCGTTTCTTCCTCAAATTTGTAAAAGTTGAAAATTCTCTTTGATCATGTGCAGATTTCATGAATCTAATCAAGTTCCATCTTTTCTTTCACCCGTACAACTTATGAAGTGAAATTCAGAGAAATCCACGCAAGGACAAGACATTCATTTCCACGGCAAAGACCCCTCAAATATGTTATGTTAAAAAGTCTTACTTTTTTCCTAGTGACTATGTAAAATCAATTTCAAAGTCAATTTGTCTGGAGGACTCGGGGAGCTCTAACGGCAAATCCTTGTCACAAGTTAGAGTTTGCGAAACAACGCCCCCATGACACGGTCATGAGCCGGATGAGCGTCAGAAATTTATGAGAGCGGTAAATTGGTACTGACACTCTGTACTTTTTAACTCCCGTTTGGAACGTGTATCATTTGCATGGGATGCGATGCCCATTGCATTGCCCGGCTTTTCTCTTGATCCAGGAGTACCAAATCGGGACCAGATAACGCTGGCGCAATACATATAATAGTACAGGGGAAACTCGGTATAACGAACACTGCTATAACGAGATATCGGTTATAACGAGGAAATTTTCTCGGTCCCAAATTTCCTTCCACACAAGTCTATGTAAAATGCTACTCTTATAGCGAGATCGGCTATAACGAAATAACTGCTATAACGAGATAAATTTTGTGACTTCCAAACAAAGAAAAACATAGTAAATCAAACCTGCTATAGCGAGGTAAAGCAAAATGCCTTCGGTAAAGCTTTACTTCGCCTGTGCTATCATCTTCCGAGATTGTAAAGCTTGATGCGCCAAAAACTGTCTTGTATACACATAATCATTTTCTTCAGCGCACTCCAGCTAGCACTGCATGTTGTACGTGTGAAGTGTGTGTGTGCACGCACTGATACATGCAGAAAATGTGCTGGGACGGCCATATGTATACATGACATCATCATGACGTTTAGCAGGTGTGAGGCAATCTGATGCTGTGATTGGCCTTCTACTTAGGGAATTCCCCGTCTTCACACACACGCAGTCATAATGTACATACAGAATGTGTCACATACACACACAGCATTGTGCAGACCTTATTCAAACTTTCCACACAACACACACCCATACGATAACCACATACCAATCCACAGACGATCTTGATACAATCGCAAGCTATATAAATGTACAAATTCAAACATCTACAATTAATAAGAAACACATTCTTGATATTGGATTTCCTTGGCGAAAAACATCTTCTTACCCATAAAGGTGAGTAATTCCCTCACACACAATATCAAGTTATCAGTATTGATTGAAATATGATGGGTAGTCCCTCATGTGCAAATTAATGTCTTTATTTTATGCCTTCTTTTATGCCTACTGATATAACGAGATATCGGCTATAACGAGGAAAATGACTCGGTCCCGACCATCTCGTTATATCGAGTTTCCACTGTACTAGTACATTGTAATTGAAATAGAACCGTCTGGATGCAAAACGCTTTTACAACAGCGAAGCGGCTAATTTGTGTTGTTATTAGTCTTCTTACCCATATCATTATCATTTCCCGGATCATTTTATCATCATTATCTCATTGTTATTATAATTATTGTTATTGTTGTAACTAATGTTATTATCATTATCATAATTATAACTATTATTATTATTATTATTATTATCATTATCATTTTCATTATTTTCATTATTTTCATCATCATCATCATCATCATCATCATTATTATCATCATCATCCTCATCACATTCACCATGTGCAATCAGCACAAAAAACAATCTTGAAATCAGAGGTAATACATGTATACAAATCCTATTTCACACTGTACCTTTTTTCCACAAAAAAAAAAAAAATACAACGGTACCCTCCACAACGATAAGTTTAAAAATAATTAAACAATCCAAACATAATTTCAGGGTATGAAACTATAACTCATTGCCCACATCTTACAGAAAACCCCATTCAATTTGCTTCAGTAGTCAAAGAGAAAAGAGGATTTTTGTAGAGCATGTCAGGAACCCCTTCCCTCCAAGTTCTGTCTATTGTGTTTGCACATTAACATGCAGTTCCACGAGCATCCAAGTGCTAAACTTGTAAGAATCTGACTCATGACATGCTTTACAACAATCCACATTTCTCTGTGACCGCTTAACCAAATTGAATGGGGTTTTCTGCAAAATAGAGCTAAGATGTTACATTTTAAGACCATGAAGTAGCATTTAGACCGTTTAATTATATTGGGTGTTATCAATGCAAAAATCCGATGGTAATTTTTTTTGGGGGGACATACTGTACTACTTCATGTCATCACAAGGCATAGATTCACAGTCACATTATTGAAACGGTCAGACAGACTTGGGCAATTCTCGGGAGGTCTCCCGACAATCAAGCCAGACCTGGCGGCCTCGCACAATCCATCATACCGTCAGTGAATGACAAGAGACGCAAAAACTTTGCCGCACATTTTCGTCGAGGAGCTCTGAAAGGCATATTCTTTACCTCCTTTTATTTCCGTAGGAATGATACACAACACCTCTGTGCGCACCACACCACGTGGTTCCGATAAAGAAAAAGACATATAAGATATGAAAAATAAAGAGTATGATCCATGCAATTCAAACATGTTTACTTGTTAATAATCTCTTCCACATTACAACGATACAACCTATAACCACGTCCTACGAGTGCATTCCTTTTGGCAAGCAAAAAAGTACATGATAGTCATTGCAAGGTTTCTAACAGTGACACAAGATTGAGCAGAGATAAATGCAAGTTCCTTTCTCAGGAGTCTTGTGTGCATATTGTTTAAATATAGTTAAAGGAATATACTGTGTTTCTCAAGTCACATACTTTTGAATTGAAGTTTGCCCAGAATAATCTGCACCTCATGGATAGGAAATGTTCATACTGTTGTTTGACCAGAGTTTGGGAAGAAGTTTCAGACATTTAATGTTTGAAAAGCCAAGTCATAACAAAATGAACTCCAAAGAAGCTTTTTAAAGAGCTGCATACATGCACATGTCAGTAGGATACCATGCACACCAACACTTTATTGCACAAAATCTCATTTAAGAGTTTATGACCTCAAATGTTAGAGATGGCTGCTGTAAATTCACCGAGCACCAACTTGATCCATAATGTTCAAAAGATACAGTAAACTCATGGTACAAAGATACCTACCATATTGAACATATACCTGTTACAAAGTCTTTTCTTTGATCAGTATGGAACAGTCTTCTTTTGATATCTTTTTTTGACTTCTTAATACAAGTGTACATAGGAATAATGCAATACATGTACCATGAACAATATCCCTGAATCCCCCAAACTTCTTCATTCTGAGTTTCCATCATACTTTGTTCATCCTTTCCACCTCTTACAACAAAACTTGGGAGACAAATGTAAATACATGTATACCAGTGTCCAGGAACATTCTAATGCAGTCATGGAGGTCTCAGCTCATGATCCCAGGAATGTGTTTGGATACTTCGATGTGACTCGAGTGTATTTGCAAAAGAAAGCAAAATTTGAGCTGGACGAAAATGCTACAACAATATTACACAATGCACAAGTTTCACTGTTGCATTCAAGATACTTTGCAAACTTTGCAAGTACAATGTAGTTAACCAGGATTCTTCACATCAGCATCTCGTTCCACTGCCCATAGCGACCAATACTGCTCATGTCATGTAAAATAATGTTCATTCTCAGAATTTGTAATGGCCACAACAACCTATAGCTAGGTACCACAGACACATCCCAGCCATTTGATTCCCAGTTTTCTTTGAAGTTTTGAAGCACAAGTCTTCCTACTTTCTGATGTACCCTTTCTCTCCCTCTCTCTCCCTCTCTTTCTCTCTCTTTCCTTCTGTGTCTGTCAAAACAACAAAGACATGTAGATCTTGATCATATCTACAATGTTCTGTCAACGCTTATTCCAGCTGCATAATTTTGGAATATGTTTGCATAAAGCTGCTTGGCTATTTTGGATAACTCCATTGACGGTTAGGAACAGAACATGCACATGCAATGATATAGGTAAAGGCCATGTGTTCAACAGTGAGGTTTCTTTGGTTGCTTGTTGACCAATTGTTACACATACACTTCACAAAGAATTTATCGGTAACATGCTATTTACTAAATATCATTTCAGGTTAGATGATATAAAGTTTTGAACAAAAGAATGATGTTTTGGATAACATGATCTAAAGGCCTGGTCACACAGCCCAAATGTCATGTAAACGCATGAATCACGCAAGAAATTCGAGCCTTACGCGATACAAGCACGATTTGTGCATTTCATGAGTGTGTCTGAAGTGGAACCTTTGTAGTTGTCTGCCAATGCGCGCCGGATCGGCACTTTACGCGATTCCAGGTTTTTGAGCAGCTCAAAACTCAGCTCTGCGTAAGAGTTAACGCAGTATGTGCAAATGTTTTACGTAATATTTGCGTAGTTTGCGTAGTTCTTACGCGGACAATGCGCGAAATACACTGTATGTCTGGAATATCAGTGATTGTTCGCAAAAAATGTTGCCGCTATCATGTTCATGCGCGAATCATGCATGATTCATACGCAGTTCATTAGTAATAATGCGCAGATTATGCGTGGTTTTCTGTGGACCTCAGTCGTTCTGCACAACCTCGTATTCGCCCTATTTGGGGCCTTTGCGTGCCTATGCGCTGAAAGTGCATGGTTTGTTTAATAGGAACATCTAGGTGATCTTTCCGTAGTTTTTGCGCAATTCATTGGTGATTTTCATCGCATAAATCAGCGAAAATTCTCGACAGACAAGCACGCACAACCAAATTTCATGCATGATTCATCCGTTTACGCAACTTTTGGGCTGTGTGACCGAGCCCAAGATTGCATTCCCACTCAAAGAATCTCAAGAGACAATGTACAGCAGTAAATGGGACCATGCATAACAAAACCCACAGAGAGTCAGCAGATTTGAGAAGAGTTTGCAATTAAGGTCATATTCTGAAAGGAGAGATTCTAAGCTTTCTAATCATATATCATAATAACTCATCAAAATTGGATACTCATAATCCATTGAAATAGATACACACGGATTGGGCAAACAAGTAGGAATACTACTTTCAAACTAGAAATGTCGCTACAGCGACTGGTTATACCCCCGCCAAACAACATTTCATAAGCTTTGGTCAAAACAACATTTCATAGGCTTTGGTAAAAAAACTGAGGAAGTAGTTAAATCCGCAAGATCTTTCCTTGATCTTCTGCCATTAATATGCCGTTACCATGGCAACGTACTTTCGGGTACTGTCGAAAAATGCGTCTTGCACATCTACAACCAAAGGCACACATCTGTACCAAGTTTCATGGAAATTGGGCAAAAACTGAGGAAGTAGTTTGCAACACAAAATTTTCCATCATTTTGGCTCATAATATGTGAGCTGTTACCATGGCAACATACTTTTTGTCACTGTCAAGAAATGTGTCATGCTGACCTATATCCTAAGACAAACATTCATTATGAATTCCATGAGAATTGGAAGAACACTGATGAAGCAGTTTTGCCATGAAGCATTTTGCCCTATATTTTACCAATAACATGCCGTTACCATGGCAACGCACTTTTTGCCACTGCGGAAATATGTGTCTTGCACATTAACATATTCAGATGAACATCTGTACCTAATTTCATAAAAATTGATCAAAAACTGTGGGAGGAGTTCGCGACGCAAGATTTGTACCCATTTTTGCCCATAATATGCCGTTACCATGGCAACGTACTTTTGGGTACTGTCAAAAAATACGTCTTGCACATCTACAACCCAAGGCACACATCTGTGCCAAGTTTTATGGGAATCGGTTGAAAACTGAGGAAGTAGTTCGCGACGCAAGATTTGCAACGGACCGACCGCCCGACCGCCCGACCGCCCGACCGCCCGACCGACCGCCCGACCGTCCGCTGATTCCTATATACCCCCTTCAAACTTCGTTTGGCGGGGGTATAAAAAGAGAGATTTAAAGATGTGGATCTATTCATTCAAGTGCACATTGAGTCATTCCTTATTATGTGTGGAATGACAGGAAACTTAATATTCCACAGCAACAACTGTAATATCAAATTAACCTCAGTCTTTGGACAATCATTTCACTAAATTCCTAGTTATGATCATATCAAATCATTCTATGCAGTATGATAATGTTCAAGTGTCATTGCTTCTTCTGACTAATTGTTAGAAGTTTCTGCTGGGTTGTCACATTCGTTTTCCTTAAACTCCATTGGTGGAAAAGGAGAAAACCAAAGAAGAAAACTGACTTGGAATATGGAGGGGGGGGGGGGGGATGACTCCAGTGTTTAAAGGGAAGATAAACCCCAAGAACAATGTGGATTGAGTGAAAGCAGCAGCATTAGTGGAACACATCAGTGAAAGTTTGAAGAAAATCGGACAATCGATGCAAAAGTTATGAATTTTTAAAGTTTTGATGTTGGAACCGCTGGATGAGGAGACTACTAGAGGTTATGACGTATGAGTGGACAACAATACCAAGAAAATCTAAAGAAAATTCTGCAAAAATCCATTTTTCATGAAAATTACAAATTCCATCAAGTTGATATTGATATATGTTAGGGGTAGCAATTATTCCTCTTGCTTTCTGAAAGCGGTTGGTCCATTGTTTTTTCATAATTCTAGAAAAGTGAATTTTTGTTGAATTTCCTTTATATTTTCTTTGTATTGTTGTCCACTCATACGTCATATCCTCTAGTAGTCTCCTCATCCAGCGGTTCCAACACCAAAACTTTAAAAATTCGTAACTTTTGCATCGGTTATCCGATTTTCCTCAAACTTTCACTGATGTGTTCTACTAATGTTGCTGCTTTCACTCAATCCACATTGTTCTTTGGGTTTACCTTCCCTTTAAGAAAAAAAAAATCCTGCTGAAAACACTACTTATATTTGATTGCACGATATCCAACCCAAACTTGAACAAAACAGAGACAACTCTGTCAAATAAACGCTATAAATGCAAATCAGCCAAGTTGACCAAAAATACTATTTTGAGCTCTACCGCAAAGTCAACCTGTATGACCTCTTGTGGGTTTTGTGATGCAGGGTCAAAAATGACCATGGCACCTTTAATAATGACTGCCAATTTTGCTCTGAGGTTTAGTGTTTGCCAGGAGGGCAGAGTTGTGTGCCATCTTCTGGGATCAATTTTAGAAGAGCATTTCTCTTTCTTTCTTTTTTTAAATGATTGACCTGTGATAAAGACTGCAGTTGCTAGAATAACTACAGAAACATTCAACACTGATAGGTTGCAGCAAAGTTGCTGTCATATAGACTACATCAGTTTTTCGGATGTTGCTGTATTTGTGATCAGGTCTATAAATCAGGGTGATAGTGGTTCTTCAAACCACTCAATCGATGTATTTTATGGTAATCCATGACTCAAGGCGGTCAGTGATGTATATTTCATGAAGATTTGATGAAGTCCATGCAAATTTGTCTCCAAGAAGGCACAGTATGACATGTAACTCAAAAATGTATTTGTTTTACTTCTTATCTCTCTTTTGTTTTTCAGAGGAGAACAAATTCTGCTCAACTTTTAGAGGACAAAATGAAGTAAAAATAAAGGGAATTCCACAAAATCTGAGGGTTTTTTTTTTAAGTAAACCTTCCCTCAACATGTGTATGTTACTTTAAGACAGGTACTCCCCCTGCCTTCTGAAAGAGGCAAGTCAAGTGCTATTATTATTTGAGAAAAAGTGAAAATATGCTGAATTTTCTTTATATTTTCTTTATATTGTTCTACGCATGTGACATCACAAACTATAGGAGTCTTCTCATCTAGCTTTGGCAGCACTGAAACTTCAAACAATATTCATAACTTCTGAATGGACTGTCAGATTTTCCTCACATTTTCACTGATGTGTTCTACTAATATTGCTGCATTCACTCAATCCACATATATATCATCATGGCAAAATTGTCCTGAAATAAGCCATGCATCTGAAAGCCTCGATGAGCGTGTAACATTTAAATCTTCAAAAAAAATAAATAAATAAAACCCTCTGTTGGATCACAAAGACAGCATCACTTGCGGCAAGATTCCATAGCTTTGCTTGGTGTTGTCTATATTAATCACGCTTGCAAACCTGGGGGGTGTTTCATATACAATTAGTAGCTGCTATTAAAGTTACAAACAACTTACGAGCGACTGGTGACCAGTTGTGATGTGCTATACATTTGTACATATCAGAATTTCAATAATTTAGTACAAGAACTGATCCAGTCGCTCCTAACTTTAAGAACAGCTTTATGAAACAGCCACCTGGATTGGCAAACTGCCTTTTCACACACATTAGCACATTGTTGCTTATAAACCAATAGACAATTCCCCTGGTGTAAAATCTCACTGGCACAGTTACAGTGGAACCTTGTTATAACGAGGTTGGATGGAGTGCAATACCTGATGTAGCGAGGTAATTTTGCAAGTCCCATTCCTTTCAAATTCTTTTATTTCTACCCCTACTACAACAAGGTTGCAGATTTGATAAGGATATGTTAGTGGTACCAAGCAGCTCTTTATGAAGAGGCTTTCCTGTATAATAATAGAGGCTCTAAGAAACTATGGCAAACTTCTGAAGTTGGATAATACTCTAGCAAAATGATGGATTTTTTTTTTCTGGAATACACAAATTTAGAAGTTAAGAAGTGATCCAGATTTCACAGGCATCAGAAATCTTCTGGTAGATTTTTTTTTAAAATCAAAAGTACTAATAGCAGAGGGATAATACCAATGACAGGAAAAAAAAGCAAAAACAAAGATGCACTACAAAGTCGTGAATCTACTCAAACAAGGATACTCTAATTGCAAAGATTAAACAGGGAGAGAAGTCTATGAATGCTTAGACTCTGAAAGGCAGGAAAGAAGTACAATTGCTGCATAAAAGAAAAATTACTGTTATAGAGGCAGAGTGAATATCCTACACCGTAATCATCAGTTCATCCTATTTCCTTTTAACGCCACCGCTCTGTCTGATCCATGTGAATATACTTTCATCGCTCTATAATTGCAAGGAGCGTCTGCATTCAGAAGTTCAGGCATACATATGTGTTGGCTTTTAGTGGTCCTCTAGAAGAAGAAGAGAAGTGCAGATTCCATGTCAACCTCTAACCTGGCACCCACTATCATGAGTTCTGTAGACTCTGCCTAAGTCCTTGCTTTGCTGCCTTATGCATCTGTCCATCCAGTCTCCCTGTGGCAAAGAAACAAAGGACAAAATCTAAAAACGAAAGGCAACACAGCACGAAGGATTATGGAGAGAAGATCATTACTTTCCTGCAATGTATCAAACCAACAAACAACTCACAGCAACTCAAATCACATATAAACAGATGTATATCACATGTTATTGCATTATTTGTTATTTGCTCTAAAAAGGAAAAATTGGCAGTGAACATAATTTATATATTATAAGTACATCCTGACAAGGGAATCTCTGTCATGTGTTTTCCTAGGCAGAAATGGAGAAGCATAGTGATACTTACATATTTTATGCTTTCCTTTGACCTGAAACTTGATTAATAACTCCTGTGGATTCTCACAGATGAAGACAAATGGTGAGGCAGACTCCCCTTTTGGGTACTAGAAGGGGAAAATAAAGATGAGAGAGAAAATTCAGACTTAAATTCAAAGCATCCTGTTGTACTCCTGTGTCAAAGTCAACTGTGTGTTCCAAATTCTAAGTGATACTGTGATGAACATAATGCAAGATTTGAAATGTAAACTTGAAAGGCACTTCATTCTTTACTAAACAACCATCGCTTGTCTATCAGAAGGGCCCTGGCATGAAATTTCTATCCCTATTAAAATCAAATTTACGTTTGTGTAATATTTCATCATGAAGTTTTGAAATCTCTTTAAGATGGTGTAACCATACTTTGTGCGTGTGTGTGTGCGTGTGTGTGTGTGTGTGTGTGTGTGTGTGTGATTTTTTGAGCGCTTAAGTCTTAACTCTTTATATGCGATGGTGGAAACCCCCTGTGTGCCACATTATTCATATACACCAATGTAGTCATGCTTTGTGAAAGCATTCTGTTTTTCAAATCTTCGTAACTTGTATAGATTTCTGTTAACCCGGGCACAAAGTGAGCAAATTTGTAGACAAAGTGTCACGCTTTACTCTGATGTGAATGGTATGGCAAATCTATGATTGTTTTTCTTTCAAATGACCAACAGCTACATTACTGAAAAGGCATGACTTTTCCACACAAAACAGTGACAATAACTTAGAATTTACATGCAAATCCAGAAGTGAACACCGCTTGATGATCAATCACCACATAAAATACGAGCCATATGTAAGAGGAATGAAAGCGCGAGGACCGCTTTCATTGTACTGTGACATTTGGCGAATTATCGATCAGTTTGGGCGGGTTTGTGTGTTTGAGCAGAATATGCGAAGTTGGCACGCTGTCGACTGAGTCAGACGTGTGAACGTGGCACATAAAGAGTTAAGGCCCTCAGCGCAGGCAAGGAAACTTATCCTAGAAATAAGTTTGATACATCAAGGAAATGAATCATACATCATTGGCAGCACCAATGGAGGTGTCAAAAACCTTTCCAGAAGGGCCTGGCACCCTAAAAACCCTGTGTCACCAGTCATGAGGCAAAACTATATTATGAACATGAACACCTCAACAAGGGGTCCTCGACACAGGCTAGCCCCACGTTAATTTTTCTCTGTCCACTACTGAGAAAACGCATGTACATTATATGTATGCATCTTCCTTTATAGCATGTGTATGGGCAGCAAAAATCCTGCCATTTCGTTGATCGGAAGTTGTGTGTTGATTTTTACCAGCTGCACGTTGCTTTCCTGAAGGTAGCCACTGTAAACATGTTATCGCGCACTTGCAGCAAGAGTTTGCGCACTATGCAAGTGTTCGGGCGCTCAGTAAGAGACGCTTACTGGCTGGCTATCCATGCATCCAGTAAATTTACACTGCATCATTTAATTATTGGATGCATGGTTGCATCTATGGCAAGCTAAAAGAAAATGCGTCGAGCTAAATTTTCCATCACATTACATTATCAAAAAATTCATTTCTGGCAAAAAAAATGTGTCCCTGTCTTATAAAACAGATGATGCACATGTCTTGTGTGCATCAGTACAAATAGTGTGCATGCAGTGACAATGGAATCCAGAGACTCCAACCCCAAGCACCTTCTGATCTGGAGATTCTCCCGCCTGAAACCCCTAGCAAACGGGAGACCCAAGTTTATGTGTGCGAAGCGCGAAGTTCCTAGGGTTATAGATGCTCTCTGGTGCTATCTAAAGGCTTATTTTTGCAACATACGATAGCAATAAGTAAGAAATCCTCTCAAACGGGAGACATTGATCCAGGACGGGAGAAATTAAATCTCGAACGGGAGATTTTGCAAAAACGGGTTTTCGGCGGGAGATCTCCCGTCGAAAACGGGAGAGTTGGAGTCTCTGGGAATCTAGTCTAAGCCCATTCAGCTTCGCCTCGTGGGTGAAATATTCCATAGTAACCTTATGCCCTCAATTCAGACTGATGCACTCACACCTGTGCATCATTTGTATCATGTAGCTGTGTAGGTATTTATGTGATGATTTCTAGCATCTGGTGTAAAACAGCAGAACATTGTGGTTGTTTCACCTTCTCCCTATAATCTTCTTGTGATAAACAGTCGACTACATCCACACATCCCAAGAGGCAGCCGACGGGGAAGTGTTCCGGAAACTGAAGGTCTGCATGAATGAAAACAGGTCAATAAGGTGCTGAAATGTGGCAGAGCATGATAGCAAACTGGGTAACAGCATTGAAATGTCATGGCAATAACCAACGAAAAATATCTTTACTTAATCAATCAAGATACTTAGTACAACTTAGCACAGAAACAATCATCTTAGCCACATTAAGCTGGCACCCAAATCTTACAGCATACATCATATCCTATGTTTAATAGATAAAGACTAGATGGAGCTGTTTAAATTCATTAAATCTGTGCAAAATCAGGGATAAATCAACAAAACTTTGCCAATTCGAGTCAGAAATATTAAAACTTTCATCTTGTAAAATGTGTAGTCAATTCAAGAATCAGATCTAAATTTAGTGGTTTAAAGGCTTCTCATTCTTCAGAGGAAATAAACAATGGTATATCACCGTGATAGAGCTTAACTGCAAGAGAAGTGTTAAAGCTAAAACACAGTTCTCAGAAGGGCTCAGAATTCATCCTCCCATCATTTGAAATTTGCTCATATTACATCAAAAGGGTTCATCAAGCACCTTGTCTGGCTGATGCAATTTGCTGGGATAATGAGTTGTTTTGGAGTATCTTGAGATCAAAAGTGTGAAATAGGAAAAGTTGGTGTACCCAACTTCTATTCCTGAAGTGCCCTCATTCAGTAGTGGGTATATAGAATGCTACTAGTATGTGATGACAGAATCGTGCCCTAGCAGTAGTACTGAACCGCATCCAGCTAACGAGCTGTATGCAATTCACTCTCATGCAATGGATACAGCTGTGGCCCCATATATTGTAATCGATGTAATTAAGTATTACAACATCACGATCAGGTACGCTCTGAGACTGCATTACTTCCAGCACACCTTGTTGGATAATATCTCGCATTTTCGTCATTACCCAACTGAAATCGTCCTATCAAAGCGCTACTTCACACATTTGTTATGCATACGTCTTCATTTCAGAGCACAAATCAAAAGTTTCTGCAGTCACATGGGAATCTAAGTTTTACCTTTGATTATCAGGATGCATTTATGGCTGCCCATTACAAATTTGACTGGTTTCATAAACTTACTATACTACATGTCAGTGGAGATTCTTTGACACATAGCACCACAAATCCACAA
This sequence comes from Diadema antillarum, assembly GCF_040938485.1. Lineage (NCBI taxonomy): Eukaryota > Metazoa > Echinodermata > Echinoidea > Diadematoida > Diadematidae > Diadema > Diadema antillarum. Next base: position 60,345 of record NW_027271776.1, on the reverse strand, counting down.
CCTGCGCAAATAGCTTCTTTTGTTCCGTAATTTTTGTGTTGACATATTTTCCTTTCTTCTGTCAGCCATAGGGATTTCATCAAGATGTTTCTTACCATCGGAACTGAGATGCCTGTAAGCTGCTTTTGCCGTATCGATTTGTTCCTGCTCGGGGTCCTTGGCGGCCGCAGCGATCCAGAGTCGACCACGGTGAGGGGAGTACCAGGTCCTGCCTTCATGCCTGAGAGGAAGGGGGAGAGCAGGGAAAATTCTGAGGGAAAACTCCACTCAATTTAATGCAAGAAGAGAGTGGCTTTCCCAATGTTTTCCTGTCATAATATCTACATTTCTTTATTGATGGCCAACCCACCCCACCCCCCCCCCCCCCAAATGAAAGGGTTTTTAAAGGATTTTTTAAGTAAGTGAAAAACTTGATATGCAGATTGGCAGAGTCAGAACAATTATCCCACATTTTGAGCCTTCTCTTCACTTTCAAAGATATATACAAAACATTCAATTCCCCAAGGAACACTTATGCACACAGTGGACAATGGACATGTTTGAGGCAGATTGGATACTTTCTTTTGAGCCTCTAAAGATTCCAATCCACCGAAAGAGAACAAACAAACAAACTCAGAGGCCTTGCCAGGCATTCAATTCCTGACTCTCTTGAAGGAGTTTGCACCTTCAAATGTTTTTGCACAGATATCCAGCACCATGCAAATGATGTGATATGATTTCATGTACTTTTCTCCTAAATGCTGAGAAAGGAAAACAGAAACATCGATATCACCCCTGAGGCGACAGATTAACAGACGTCAGGGACTTACATTTTGATTCCCGCCACGAGCAGAGAGGCCCAGGGTTGGTGCATGCTGAGACAGCGACCCTCGTCTGACATTTCCATCAGCTCGCGGTCCTGTACCCGTGGGTTGCCTCGAGACGCCGTCTTTGTGTCTGTCGCGGAGCTGCTCGAAGATCGAAGGCCTCCACTGGGAATACTGGAGACGAACTGGGTTCAGAGAGAAGACAACGTTGCCATCACAGTTATTGTATGTACTAGATTCAGCATATTAGGGAGCTTTTGATTTAAGGACGCAGATGTTGATTTTGAGTGCCATGAGCAAATTTTTGCCATTGGCATTGTTATGAGCTTGAAATCCTGCATCCTCTCGATTGTAAGGGACGATGGACTGATCCATGAAGGATAAGGACGTTCCAACTTGGTTGCATCCTGCAGATTTCACTGAATCCTCAATCAAAAGCTCCCTATTATAGGTGCGTGTGCTACAAGATACTTTTTTCAAGCATCACATGGATAACAAAATGCAACATGAAATTCACACTGTTCGTCTGTGTGTTAGTTTTTTTTTATTTAGAGGTAATGCTTATTGCTGATGCTGATTTTAATCTTACAGCAGCAAAGAGAGTAGAAAGGTCTGATACGATACTTTAGAAATACTCATCAAGGCCTTGGGCATATTAGCTCCCAGGTTCAAGTCCCAATGGCATACAAACGGATCTATGCCTCACACGCCCAACTCAGTTGACGGCCTGCCAAGTTCACATATTTTGTTCAAACGCTCAAACCCACCCAACCCAAGCAATAAATCGCCAAATGTCACAGTACAATGGAAGCTTCATTCATGGTTCCTTTCCTCTAATACAAGTAGCTCTCATTGTGGGATGACTGAATATCAATCAGTGTTCTCTATTAGATTTGCAAGTAAATTCTCGGTTTATGTCACTGTTTTGTGTGCAACAGTAATGTCTACACAATAATAAAGCTACTGATTAAAAAGTAATTAGAATTATAGATCTGCCATAAAAATTTACAGCACAGAAAAAGCTTGTCATTTGCTCTGCAACTTTGCTTATTACATGTCCAGCGTAACAAAATCTATGAAAGTTACATGGATTTGAAAAAAAAAAAAATGTTTTCCAAAAGCATATGTCTCCGTTGCCGTCTCAGAATAATGTGGCACACGAAGGGATTTCACCGTGATGCATAAAGAGTTAAGGGTGACCATGATTGTCACAATCATGGTGGTGGTTTGAGATGATTGATGATGTAACTGGACAAATTCCTCCTGGATCCCACGCTGTTGAGCTTCACCGTATGGCCACAAGCCATAACGAGGGAGACAAATCTATTAGCAGGCAAGGAGGATGCTGTACAGTCCCTAGGAACAGTGACATTATCCGGGCCAACCATTGACCCAGTAGATGAGCATTGTTTTAGAGCCAGCTTTGTTTTCTTTTTCTTTAAGTTCTGAAAATACCTCTAATCACCTGTCTGACATATCTCCAGGGTATTCTAGTTCTTCCATCGACTAGTTCCACCCTTAGGGCTGGTAACCAATCCATCAAACGGGTTGATTGTCCAGAATATCTATGTCAAGAGCACTGGCAGGAAAAATGCCAAGAGCAGGTGAAGCGACACCTCAATATACATGATTACAAAAATACCGGTACTCTTTGTATGACCAGCATGAAGAAAGGTCTCATCAATTCTGACTGAGATTGCCCAGCATGAAAATGTAAGAAAAATCACCACACAAATAAAAGAAAAACATAGCCACCCTTGCCGTGAATCTTACACAAAATGAAACTGCGGTCATCATGTAAGTTTATGTAGGTTATGGAATTTCTTAGTTATCATTCCTTATCTCAACACGGTCATCATATAAACTGCTACACTGAGATATGTGCAGCTTGTTGAATGTGATGCCCAAAAGCACATCTTTTTTCCTGTGGCAAACATTGCACATGTCTGATGAGCTGTCCAATGAAATATCGCGTGGGACCAAGCATCACAAAACCATAAACACAGACATAGATACAGACATACACACACACACACACACCAACACACATATTTTTCATATAAAATCTACACTCAGCAAGATATTCTATATTTCCTCCTCCCAGTGGAAAACATGATCAAGTACCTTAAAGCCAAAGGGCATTGAAATCCAATTATGTATCACATACATATACATATATCTTCATTTTGCTCTTCAAATATGACATCACAAATTGTATTATAAAGTGGATATTTTTGCATGAGTAATTTGGCTGGGTGAGATGAATTTCCCATGTTTTTCATTCTGCAGAATCAGGACATTATTTAACGGAACAAATGGCCTGCAGAAATATTCGCATATATTTTGCTATCATCTGATTGTGCTGTTGACAATCGCACAGCCTGAATTTAGGAACCCACAAATATTTTTGAGCCATTTCAGCGCAAAAAATCAATCGTGCAAAAATATTGACGATTACAGTAAACTGATGGTGTACATGTATTTCAATGTAATAATCAATATTCGATAGACCTTAACAACATCAGAGGACTCTGAAGGTGAATGCTACATGGACCTGAAACAAGTTCTTGGAGCAGTGAGGAATGCATAAAAGCATTTCAGTCTGTGAAATATATACTAACACGACACATGTACAACAAAGGAGGTTCTAGAGCTGGAGCTCCAACTGGCCATAATTATTCAAAGAGTTGTCAGATTTCTATGGATGCACAAAAGAATTCCACAGGTGCATTTGTACCTTTGACGATTGATGTTTGAAGCCGCCATCATTCTGGGTAATCAGAAGTAGGATTTTGAACTCTATCATTATATCGGGTATATTTTGTTTGTTTATTCATTAAATGACATGAACTTTCTCCTTATGGAAAGTTCAAACTCGTCCAGAAATACCTGCAAAAGTGTAAATTGGAGCCGTATGTCGTGAAAGTGTTTTTAAGTATACCCTCTTTGAATGCCGATTTTAAAACTTTTCCGCTAAATTCCAACAAATAAAACTGATATGGAATAATCCTCGAGAATAGTTCTTTGTAAATCAATATGTCAGATTTGTGCCCGGACATGCCCATGTCCAGTAAATTTGATTTTCATTTCATTGATTTCTATGTGATTTCTATCCGCGCATCCCCTGCCTATGCCTTTTTGTATTGCTCATATTCCATAAGTAGGGATGGCGAAAAGTTATTACCATCATAAAGACATCTCTTTCTTAGAAGGTAGCTGGTCATTATGCAATGACACATGAATCAATTGTCCTCCTATCTGTGGGGCAGCACCTGTTTGGTACATACTTCAAATATTTTTGAGTGGCGGCTTCGAACATGGTTTCAAAGGGAATAAGAGTTGTGACTCCATTCTCTTGACCCTCCTTGGTACAACCATGAGAAAATACAAGAATGTGGAGAAGGAATGAGCATTGACGCACAGTGGCTGACACTTCTTTGGCCTCATTTTCATAGGAAACACTGAGTTTCTTTTTTTTTTTTTGAAGTTTGTCTCTTAATGAATATATCATATACAATCAAGCTTGCCTATAAAGTCAAATCTATTTTAGACTGAAGAAATAGCTTGGACTTAGACACTACAAAAATTTGACTTATGAGGAATTAAAATCATAGAATATAAAAAGAAGAGCACTTGAAAAGACCTTCGACTTATGAGTTATTTGATTTATGCAAGGCTGACTTAAGCAAAGTTAACTGGATTAATTTACCTGGATGCATATATAAGGATTGAACATCTGTTAAATCTTATCTTTTCATTTGTTTCACTTGGAACTGATTGAGAGAATATGGCAAGCAGGAAAAACATCAACTCTAGTGAACATGCCGTTACATCTTTTCGTCTTCAGAGATAGTTCTTATGACACCGCAGTCCTAAATGTACTTGTACACATGCTGATCAGATGCCACATTCACTGACATCTCCTATTCAAACAACCATTCTGTGACTGTTTGCAACTACTGTAAAAACAGAAATTTTCATGTGCATGAAACTTTCACGAGTTTTGTGAAGAGCTCAGATTTGCTTAACCCTAAAAGGGGCGGGGGGATACCCCCCCTCGACGTTTCGCGCTATAATTCTGTAACGCGAGAAGTCCTCGTCGCGAGGCTTCTTGACTTTGTTTGTTCAAGTCTCGCGCAACTTTTGAGACCAAATTTGTGACGTCCGCGCATACTTTTGCGAAGCCACGCCCATTTTTGTAACGGAATGTCGCCCCAAAACGGGCATAATTTTGTGATTTTGTGTACATTTCCTATGGAAAACAGTGCTCTGTCATGAAAGTCATACAAACCTGCTTATTTTTACAATTAATCACTTTCATTGATTAGTTTCGTGCTAATTATGGTAGAAAAGTGGTGAGTGACAATTTCAAATGAAAAAACAAAGAAAAAACAAAAGTTGAAAAACAAGGAAATACATAAGAAATTCTGAAAACAATAAAATAGTAAGAATTGAAATGAATTTTCGAAGTTTTTGTGATGTACAATTGTTGAATATGCTAAAACAGATTTACAAATCAAAAATTAGACTCTCAATGCTTTTAATTAGGCTAAAATATGATCTTGAGCTTAATTTGCATAATTAATTAATTAAAATCAGAAATTGATTGTTTCAAAAAATCTTATGACACAATATTGTAGATTATGACGCGGGTCTCACGCATGCAAAATTTCATCGCGATCACACCACCGATGGGGCGGAATCCATCCCCCCCCCCCCGGTCTGAGCATAGCCAAAAAAGCCCGGCCCCTTTAGGGTTAAGTAAAAGGCACGTGAAAGGTTTTGCCTACACAATGCGTTGAACGGCAGTGGCAATTAGCTAAGGTGTCACGCTGCAAAAAAAGGGTTGTCTGCTCCAATTCACGAAAGTTTCATGCAGTGAATATTTGTGTTGGTTCCATTGCTTTACAACTGTGTTTCCTTATCAAAAGTAGTGAAAGGCTCTTACGAGCACTCATGGCCGGACGAGCATGCACCACCTGAAATTACATACCTTGGGGGGTTCCCTCACAATGGTGGGGTTGAGAATGGTGGTATCGGGTTCCCTCGACGCCTCCCTATCACCAGTCTTGTTGCCAAAGGTGACCCTCTGCACCACCTCGTCCTGCCGGTTGTACATCTCCCCACCCTCCTGCTCCACTACCTTCCTGCCAGCAAAGTCTAGGGTGAACTTCTTCTGGAGCCTGGAGCCGTGCCGCTGCTCCCGTAGCTCCGCCTCCCTCCTGCGAAGGTCCCCCTTCTCCTTCCCGCTGAGCCATTGGTTGGAGTCACTGGAGAAGTAGTCGGACTGGTCGTCCACGACCTGGGTCCTCCTCTCGCTGGAAGAGATCAAAAGGGATTCCTCACAGGTTTATACAGAGTACCAAAGTGTGATGTCATAGCCATTCATCGCCATGGAAACTGGTTCTCAATGACCTCACCTGGCCAGAGTGTTTATGCGCACACTTGGTTCCAACCCACGCTATAACAAAAGTTTGTGACATCATCACTTTGGTACTCTATATTAATCTTGATTTATCAAACATAGACCACACAATCTCCATATCAAAGATTTGCAATTCACCTACACGGAAGATATATAACATTTTGCAGTGTGGAAATCCTTACAAAGTTTGTGCCGTGTGATACCTGCATGTAATTTAAAGTAATTTAATATTTTGACTGCTATACTTGAAAACTACTCATAAATCAGGTCCTGACATCAGAGGTCGTGCCTCCTAGATAATATCGTAAGTTAGGTTCACACAATGTTCCTAAACTTTAAGTTTAGGTCGAACACTTAACTCTCGATGATTAGCTTGTAGTTTAGCACCGTGTGGACGCACTCGAAAGTTAACAATCTTAAAGTTTAGTCGATGACTAGAACCACGAGACATCTTAGGGTTTACGCTCTCTCCATGAGCCATGGGGGGGTCCCCGATCGTAGTCTCGTTCCGTGTGGACACAATAATCAATGAGCTTATGAGTTAGCGTGAACCGCGTGTCTCGTTCACTGCGCTATTTTGTATGGGCATATTAAAGGTCATCTAGCAAAGACTCTGCACTTCCGTTGTAATCATCGAGTGGGGCTCGCTCGTAAGTTGTAACTTAAGTTTAGGTGCGGGTGTGAACCCACGTCGTGAATGCATGAGTGGAGCTAATCATCGACAGTTAAGTTTTCAATGTAATCTTCAAGTTTGGCAACTGCCTGTGAACATAAATATTGCAGCGTTGTAACCACTGACCTGGTCTTGTCATATTCAATGAGTCGTTCTTTGTGTGCAATGGCCTTGTCTATGCTGGACAAGGACTGCGTCGCTGACCCGTCTCCGTTGACCGGCTTTGAGGGTTCACCCATCAACTTCTTCCGCAGTTTTTCACTCTTCTTGGAGTTCCTCGCCAGAATCTCCTGCTCCTCTTTATTGCACACCTACAACAGGTGGACAGACAGATGGATGATGGATGGACAGATGGATTGATGAACGGATGGATGGATAGATAGATGGATGGACGGAATGATGGATGGATGGATGGGTGGATAGATGGATGGATGACGGATGGAATGATGGATGGATGGGTGAAATGATGAAAGGGTGGGTGGATGGAAGGATGGGTGGATGGACGAATGGATGGAAGGATGGATGAATGAAAAGATGGATGAAAGAAGAATGAATTAACAGTTAGATGGGTGGATTAAGATGGATGGTATCAAACATGGATCGATTGATGGACAGATATAGATGGATAGATTGATGAATAAATGGATAGATGGATTCATGGGTGGATCAATGGGTGGATAAGTAAATGGATGGATGAAAAGATGGACAAATGGCAGAATGGACGAATGAACAGTTAGATTGGTGGATAGATGAAGGGTGAATTGAAATAGAGGCGATATGATGCATTGGTTGATTGATAAATCGATAAATGGATGGATGGATGGTTGATTAATGGAAAGAAAGATGGGCAAATAATTGAACATGGAGTCAAACTTCATTATCAAATATTGGTAGCAAAATGTAAAGGTAAAATCTGACGGATCTATAATCTCAAGGAGAATAGCTAATCAATGAAATGTCTGTCACAATTTAAAATTTACCACGTGTAGCTAAATTAATAAAAATGCTCCTTGGTCAGAGTGTCTCATTCATGAGGTACAATCCACTATTTTTTGGTTTGCATCTTAACACTGTGACCTTAAACATATTGATACTTGATCTTCACATGGTTATCCATGTTTAAATCTCACTTCATGAATGCCCCTCACAGTGGCCTAAGGCGGCAGTCATAACAACAAATAATTGTGCCCGCATACAAACAACAAACCTGGACTCCCTTTCTCAAAATACTTCAAAAAGTAGGAAGATCGCCTTTTACTCGCCTTCACTAAAGCAACGAGAAAGCAACAACTGATCATTGATTACCCATGAGCATTTTAACTCATCTTCAAGGTTACTGTATATGCTGAATATTTTGCGAGGTTTTTATTTTAGCGAATTTTGCAAAAATTTAACTCTGATCCCGATGTGAATGGTAAGTACATGTATACATTTCTCTGTTTAGTATTGCACTTTATGACGGCAAATTCAACCACTCGCAAAATCGGCAGGAAGTCCCCATTAGCAAAAAATTTGCTAATTATATGGTGAATACAGTATTACAAATCATTGTAAACTGCAATTGCACATCTCTCCATCAAGTGGGTGCTCCAAAATAAAATGATCCTGACAGCTAGCACTTTGTGGAATGAAAATGTTAAACAAGGAGCTTTTACAGAAATACTCCTACATTTAGGATAAAATTAGTCAAGCCATCTCCGCCATCTGACTAGCTGATACTGGTGTGATTTTTGTCACTGAAGCACATGAACAACATCCCTGGCATGTGCTGAGAAGGCAGAAATAGCAATATCAGCAAAAAATCAGCGTGTGCATGTACCGTGCTCCAGCTGACAATCTATTGTGTTTCTACACGTGAACATGTACCTGTCACTACCTCAATGATCAGTGGATGGAATATGGCTTCATTCTGTTCAGTGTTTGTGCTAAGCAAAGCAGATGGTAAATTGCACAACTCATCAGTTAACCATAACTGTACCAGCTAAACGGCTAAATCTACTGAGTACAAGATATAAGAACAAACTGGATTTTCCACTTTCATATCAAAAAGCTGATTTAATGTCTTTATGAAATAGTTTGCACACATATCTTTGAGGTTGGTGTGCACGCAACCCACTCTGTACTGCCTTGTGAGTATTACCTATTGGGAGTGCCATTTAACACAGACAATGTACAGTTCTCATAGACCCTGCACACAATTTGTACACTGACATGGGCAACTGAACACAAAGCATGCGTAATACATTCTGTCACATAAATACACACAGTCTTGCTTAAGACAAGACTACTTCCACAGAATCTCCCAACTGATCCCGACATACCAGAGCCCCACAGAAGAGGCAGGGTCCCGATCCCTCCTGACTGCACACGACACGCCCACACTCCAAACAGTTTGACACCAGGGCGTGCTTGTGGGCCTGGCACTCGCAGGGGTGTCTGCCGGGGATGTGGATGGTCGTCCGCGCCTGCCCTTCCTGACTGTAGAGGGCGACATACTTGGTCTTGCGGCGTGCACCTTGCTGCAGGGCCAGAGCGTGGTCATCCTGCGGTGGCAGGCCATTCATGACTGGTTTCTGTTGAGGTGGCTGTAATCAGGTTGGGACAAAATCATAAAATGCTAAAATACATAATACTCCTACAGCACAACCTAATACAATTTCTTCAAGCCTTGTATCTGAAAACAAAGTAAAATACTTTCATGCAACAAGGCACCAGGATTACTCTTCATAAGCACCAACATTCATTCACAGGACACTCCAAGATACAGGAAACAGGGCTAGTTATCAATTTAGCACTCAGCATAAATCAAATTTTGACTAAGTCATGTACTTAGCTCATCAATAATCAGAATACCAAGTTTGAAGTCCTTTACTCAAATAAATAACTCTGTCAAATACTTACATTTCTGACCTAACTATTCAAATGAATACTGCTTTAAGGACTTCTATCGCTTCATGCCTTGATACATCATTCTCTTGGTAACTAAGTGCTAATAGATTTTGTTGTGTGGCATGTTGAAGAACATAGAGAAAACAAAACCTGTTCACTATCAATTATGTCCAGAAATTAAAATCAGAGCAGTTCTCTGATACAGTGCACTCCCGTTATAACGAACACGGTTATAACGACATTTCGTTATAACGAAGTAAATCTTCTGGTCCCAAAATTATCACCATTAAAGTCTATGGTAAAAAAAATTCGCTTATAACGAACACGGTTATAGCGAAATTTCCGTTATAACGAAGTCTTTTCCGAGCGCCACAGACAAAGAAAAACAAAAGAAATGTGCTCTGTTATAACGAAATGCGAATTGCTTTCGAAATTTCGTAGCGGAACAAGCATTTATAGCGTCTCTGCATGGATGAACGCTTCACACCACTGTGTGTTCGCTCTTTGTGTCACGCACAGTGTCTGAGGGGAACTTGCGTTTATTATTGTGATACAGTTATTCCATCACATTTCACATAGCTTTCCAGTATATGATGAGTATTCAGCAAACAGAATATGATATATATACTTGGTTTTCTTGTTTTCGTTATATATTGTATTTGTTCGGTTATAAGGAAATTTCGTTATAACGAAAGAAAACTGCCGGTCCATGACGGGAGTGCACTGTAGTGGAAAATGAAAAACTCTGTCACTGCAGCTCATGGGAATTAACAGATTCAATCTCCTGACCTTCTACCCAATCTCCCCCCCCCCTAATCTAGCAGAGGGGGAATTACATAGCAAAGAACTTTAAACCGATTCCAGCCAGACCCTCCCATAGGATGTTTGAGAACAACGGTTTTCATGCAATTTTCATCTAAAGGCTCTTTCACATCTTAGCTAATTTTGCAAGTTGACCCACCAAGTCTGAGGCACCAAATCTTTCTGGGTTTTGGTGATCATTGTTGCTTATCCATTTTCAGTGTTTTATTAGGTATCTAGAGTAAAAAAATCTCTTGATTTGATGTCTCCCACTTGTTAAATTAATGACTAATTATGTCAAATGGCAACACAGTTTTAAAAGATTAAAATTCCTGCTTCTGACTAAAAATTGGCAATTCACGAAGATTTTTTTTTCTTCTGATTTTGTGCAGTTTGATTTAACCAACTCATCTAATCATTCCTTCAGTGAAATTCAGAGCGGCTATTTTGATAATAAAGTCTGTTGCACAATTTCTAGAGGACTTGATGGTTTCAAGTGTTGTTGGCATGGTGTCAACTTTAACTCCTGCATCATATTTATGTCATCATGCTGACATCACAGTTGGGTTGTAAAGGTACAAGAGAAATTGTCTTTTCTCCTTTTCTATCTCTAGTAATCTCAACAATACCACAAGACTGTATGACTATGAGAACAACAGTAAATTCAAGTCATGAACATGAATTCAAGTCACGAAAGCAAATTCAAGTTTGAAAGGATTGAAAGTAAATTTGAGGACACATTTCATTCCTCCCTTTGATTTCACAATGGGAGGTTAGCTTGAAATTTGACACACACTAGTTACTCTTGGGGTCAAAGCTGGTAAGAGCAAACAACTCCCACTGTAACATCCCAATTCCAGAATTTTAAAGCTGCACTTGGACAGCATACAAATAATACACATGAAAGGGCATTAGTCAGAATTATCCAAACAACATACCTTTGGAATAGTCTAATATGCCTGAGATGAAGGTGAAGATGTTTGGATTGTTTTGCAGGTACAGAGTGTGGGTAATTATACTGAAGCCCGAACAAGATGATGTGTACTATTTGCTTTACAACATGAAGAAAATCCTTGTTGTTTCATAAAATTCTGCTGCACACCAGCCATTTTCGAGAGCAAACATACATGTAACAATGAAATTTCGCTCATTCACATAGGCCTACCAAGCAAACTGAATGAACAAAGTCATGTATTTGAGCAGTGATATCTCTGAGCGATCGTTAGTACTGGTCATTAGTACCGACCATTAGCAAAAACTTATGTTTGGCAAAATGAAAGACTGGTCACATGATTGCTCTCAGACAATCATTTCATTAGGATCTATATCACCTTTTATAAACAGTACGATGGGCCATTGGCACATCTGTCTATGGTTTTTGTGTTTTTGTTTTTGTGTTTTTCTTTTCTTTTATTATTATACAAATGATGCACAGGATAGAGTGCGTTAGTGGAGGTGCTCGTGCATGTTTCACAATTGTAAATACCCTCGAGTGTGCTGCATCTCCACTAACGCCACGAATAATCCTGTGCATCATTTGTTTTATAAAATGGGTCGAAAATTCGGAAACGAACAGCATTTTTCAGCGTTTTTCACGTACCTTTGTGGGTCAAGACGTCCGAAGATGTTCGTCCCAAACATTTATGCACGTCGCACTCGGAAATCCCGCACATCGAAGTATGATGGGGGGGGGTTGGGTTTCCGGACACTTAAGTTCCCGCATGAAAACTTACTTATTCTACAGAGAATATGCACCCTATACCTTAAAGACTTGATATAGACTCCTCATATAGGCCTACTAGACAACATACTCTGAAAACGGCGTGAGAATTAACCTGCTAAATCGTTGGATTTGCCCTTCAAAGTGACTCCATGTACGCGTCCGGTCCCACAACGCTTGGTCTTGTACTGTACGTATAAGAGTATACGTACGCCACACATGTTATGCACAAGGGAAGAAAGGCCGGTCGGCCGGCAGCCCGAACTAGAAGTTGTTTACAGGATTGACAGCGCGTATGCATGCAATTCAAAGGAGCCGCCGCGTGCACAGACGATCGGCAATAGGATTTAACACGCAGTGCAATGGGACTAGAATAACCAAAGCACAAGTGACTCATTTCAGCGCTTCCTATTGGCTACATTCTTGAACCCATTTTATAATATCATTATTTGGTTACCTGAGCTGTTTGGGGTTGCTGCGTCTTTGCTGGTTGAGTGTTCTCTTTATTTTGGTTTGCTTGTTTCTTCTCCTTGTTCTTGGATTTTCCTTTGGGTTTTCTAGCCTCTGTCCAAGTCTGTTCCTCTGTATCAGCAGATTTCCTGTACACCTTGAAACATCACAAAACAAATGAAGTGGAGACTTGCATTACTTCAGCTTAATATGACCTCATTAGCAAACTAGGCATAATCATCTTATATTAAATTAAATTTCAACACGAAAAATACGCCAAGTTAATTCACTTTTAAATATATACATTTTCAATGAGCAACCATTGTGTCTGGTTAGGCTACAAAATGAGTATCATGTTTAGCTACACCAAGAACTCTATACTGTAAGAAATACATTGTAAACTTGTAAAATGTTAATCTCCTCAAAAGATTTTTACATTGGTATACCAGGCTGCAAGGAAACTATGCATCATTTTATATCTTAACATTAGACACAGATATCTTGGAAACACTGGTCTTGACATGCTGGTCCAGCTGTAAGGACACTCCTCTGAAGGGACTCCGGCAAGTAGTTTCCGAAGGTAGGTAGTCATGACATCCAACAAGAGCTGATTTGATTGAAGTTCATTTAATATAAAGCACATGCACACATACACACACACACACACACACACACACACACACTTGTACACACACACAAATACTTGTACACTCACACACAACACAAACACACAAAGATGCTTAGATGATGAATACACAGCTACCAAGTCTCACGCATTCTGCGTGAGACTCAAGCATTTAGGGTCCGTCTCACGATCTCACGCATGGCACCCATTTTTCTCACGTATTGAGTGAAGTCTGCAACTTGGGCCTATTAATAATGAGCATAGCTCAAAGGATTAAAGTGATAGTTGCAATTGAAGGTATATTTCCCTTTTGTCTTTCAAAATAAGTAAAAAATAGTCACTTAAGTATGCACCTGATCGCACCATTAAGAGCTAAAAATTGAAAAAGCTCCCTACTAACCCCTCCCACACCCTCGTTCGCGTGCCAAGACGTTGAGTCATGAAAATCTCACTCATAAAAAAATGTTGAACTTGGCATCCCTGTGAATACTCACTGTGAAATTTTGAGGGATGGTAGAGTTTGCATCCTTCCTTCTCCTCATCAGCTCCTCAATGAAGGAGGTCTTCTGCTCATCGGAACAGTGAAGCAAGTCCTTGAGGTAGTCAACAAGCTCAGCATCATCTTCAATGGCAAGCATGTATCTGTTGACAGCAATGACAGAGATGATGTAATAATTGCTCAAGCGTGCTGACACTGTACACTACAGCTTACTTCTTTTTTTTTTTTTTTTACTATGACACTTAATTATCTCGTTGCCTACAGTTGTGTGCTTTGTGCTGTTGAGTTACAGCATAGTTAGCTTTTAACAACAACAAAGTGAAAGATATTAATCCTGTATCAATGAGCCTAATGTGATTCTCGCTATCGCCAATGACGTAAAAAGTACCCGGATGTTGATTTAAAGGCACTCAATCATGGCAAGTGGTTTGTGCGGCACGGAGACGAACGCAACACGCTGCCTCCCCCCGGTCTGTATCAAATGTAGTGACCCCGAATGAGAATAGCGCTGGCTCAATCGAGAATGGGTCAGCGAACAACACGCTAACCTACAAGAGCTCTATGCTACAAATCTCCTAACACAAAATGGCTGTCTGAGCGAGCCACGAGAGCTTCCGAATGGACGCACACTCTCAGTGCGCATGCGCATGAAGAGAGGCCAAAAGAGCCACGCGTCTTCTGGCCTCTCTCCTCCAATCACTGCAGCTTGCGGTGACAATGTTTGTGTATGATGCATACACACACACGGACACACACACACATGTCTCAGTGGCAGCATTGTCCCACACGTTTATGGATATAGCACCGAGTCTGGCATTGCGCAATTGCATGCACAAACTTCGGTCGTTCGGAGTTTACGTACCGTAAGAGATGGCGATCGGCTGCCTTTAAGCGTCATTTACGGTGCATTATGGGATAGTCCGGTAGCAAAGTCACTTCCGTTCGTACGCGCATGATACGTGACTAATGCTATTTACACACACAACCAACTGTATTTTATGTGTACTTACTGTTTTCTCGACATGAATTTCAGCTTTAATATGACTTGAAATTTCTCTATTCTTAAGAAATTGCTGTTAATACGACTATGGGTTGTTACTGCGAAGCTGCCATGTGTTGTTTGCATGACAATAAATGAACAAATTCTACAGAAATGGGTCCCTTTCTGGCATACGAGACGTGACGTGGTCGCGTGGGTGAAGTTTGCGGGTGACTCCACAGCGCAGTACGTGCGCGCGCAACTTACTAGTAGTAGTACTTGCTTAAGAAATTGCTTCGGAGACAGGATAAGTTCGAGATCACGGTTCATTCCCGATTGTGTTTGTAACACTTCGACAGAGAACAGATAAAAACTAGAAATGTCGCTATGGCGACTGGTACCTCCGCCATAATGCATGATTCTCCTAATAGGTCTAGATAGTACATGTGGACAATGTGTGATTACATTTTCACAAAACTGGCAAAATATCAAAATGACAAGTTTGTCACAAACGTGTTGAATGTTCACCTTCCTTGACCTAGGTTTAATTGGATGAATAGGAGAGCATGTATTTGGAATTTACGGACTTTAACTTGACTTTGACCCATTCATACGTTTATGCATTGAGTAATTTTCAAGGTATGGAGAAAAAGTGCAACTTCTGTATTGAATAGTAAATTGTTACCATTTTCATTTGGCCTTTGACCCTAAAAGTCATAAGATAATCACTGTCAAGCAGAACATGCATAAATATGTAGTAAGTTTCAAGATAACTTGAGCCACTTCCGAGATATGGAGGAAAAACTTAGTTCAGCACTTTCACTTGATCTTTGACCTTTTGGGCAAAAGCAAAAGAAAAAAATTACTTTCCAGAGAATCTCTATTAGGTTATATGCATGCACCAAGTGTAAAAAAAATGATAATAATAATCCTGCTGGCATGGCATAAACATGAGGGAAATAGTAAAATTTTGAAGTGTTGCCCTTGACCTTTGACCCCTGACCTTCGACCCCATGAACCCTAAATTCTCTAGATAATCACTGCCAGTCATTACATGTTAGCTATATTCCATGAAGATACCTTGAACAATTTCCGAAGTACAGAGAAAAAAGGTGAAGTTTTAATACTTTTACTTGACCTTTTGACCTTTGACCTCATGACCCAAACTTTCACCAGAGAATCTTAATTGGGCAATACATGTATACACTACGTTTCAAGAAAATATCTTCCGGCATTGCATAGATATGGTGGAAAAAGTTAAATTTTATGTATTTGACCTTGACCTTTTGACCTTTTACCTTGAGCATGTGGACCCAAAAGTTGATAGGCACAACTTCACCCCCTAATACACATACATGCCAAGTTTCATTAGAATACCTCAAAAGATTTTGATAGTTACCCTTTCCACAAAATTCATTTAATACGGACGGACGGAAGGACGGACGGACAACCCGAAAACATAATGCCTCCAGCACCACTTCGTGGCGGAGGCATAAAAAGATGGGCATTCCATGACGATATCCAGGTGGGTGAATATTTTCCAGCATATTTTCAGCGTATGCAGAGATGACTGAACAGTGATGTGCACATCGATTGCATGATCAAGCAGTACGATGTACCGGTATGTGTTAGCTTAACTAATATGCGCGCGGTGGTGCATGCTAATGCAAGGTCGGCCTAGGGCAACGCGTAAGCAGGGGCTATAGCTAAAGTGTACGAGTATGACAGGCCTGGCCACTGGCTGGCTCGGGTACAGCCGCCTACTGCACTAAATCTTGACGAAAAAGCCACATCCGGTTACTTTTTACGTCATTGGCGATAGCGAGAATTACGGGAACATGCTCTCAATCACTACACAGATGTCTAAACACAAAGGCATATTATTTTCTTTGTTTGAAAATTGTGAGAACAACTGCACACAGAAATTTTAAACAGATTTTTAAAAATGCTGTACAAATGAATGGAAAAAGAATATATACCTCGTGAAGTCATCTGACGTATCTGATAACAAAATCCTGCTCAGTTCTTCTGTGCACCACTGAATGAGTGAAGGAGATGCTGCCATGTCTTCTGTTAAATGAACGGATAGAGTACAGAGATTGTCAAATTTTCAGATGAAAACTAGAGAAGCACTCTGAGAGCATAGACCTCTGCCAAGCAGCTCGTTTCCACCACTGATCTTGTTTTCCATGGAGATCAATGATATCCATCAATATGTAGGCATGCTGTAAATCACCTGATTTCCAAATATAGAAGCCTTTTGTTACATCAACTCCAGGCTGTGTGGCGTGCCTCGCCCTGGCAGAAACTAGAGCACACACTTTGGTGCGCATGTGATAACCTAAAAAATGCAAAGCTTGAACACCCAAGTTCATTGACCCTACCTGCCAAAAATGAAAATATCAAAGATTCTTTATAAAATCCTCAAAAATTTTTGGATCACTACCAAAATTTAATCACCTGTTCATTGTGTCATTCTCAACCTTTCCTACAAGTTCATCCAAATCCATCTTCAACTTTTTGAGCTACCGTACTTTGCACACACACAAATCAACGGCAGTGAAAACATAACCTCCTCCCTCTCTTGGCGGATGTAATAAACTAAACCCTACCCTGGGTCATAGGGGTCAAATGGAGTTCATGCTGTAGTCAAGTGGATCATGGACAAGGTATAGAGTTTGTCAGCAGGAAATATTGGTTCAAGTTCTTCAAAGTGTATACATCCATAGATATTCTCCCCAACGGTATGTCTCTTTTTATTAAAAACTCCTCCAGACAAACAGATATTTCTGACTTACTGATCAAATGCCTCATATAAGATGTACAGCTGTATGTACAGTTCATAATGCATTTAACATCGAGATCAGGGGGGGCGTTTCATCAACGAATTCGTCTGAGGTTTTCACCGACAAATTTACAATCAGCAAATCAGACACAAGGATTTCAGTAGCTTTTATCAGTTGTCAGTGTAAATCACTGACAAAAAGTTTCATGAAACGGTCCCCAGGTAAACAGATCATTTTAGCTGTCTGTGTTAGTGTTTAACTTAATTGTCCATTAATAACACTTTTGTTTTACAAATCACTGTACTACCGGTACACTAATACTCACTAACTAGCTCAACACACCACCTTACATGTTTGTAGGTTCCAGTTATGTTACCTGTCATAAGTCAACAACTAAATAAATTTATAAACCTTACAACAGCTTACACTACTAACAGCCTACACTATACAGCACAGTCTGGGAGATCTGGCTAGTTGGCTAGATCATGCAACCAACAACATCAGTATTCACACAGCATCAACACTACAACATGCTGATCAGGCATCACATAGATCACGTCTACAAAGATTTGTATCTAGAGTTTATAGAGTCTACACTAATTAATTGCGACAGTAATGACTGTGACTGTGTAACTACTAGTATACAAGGAGCGCCCTATTCAATAGTAATTAGTATAAGCCCTGGCGGGCCTGGGCTGGGGTACCGGGGTTAGACTTGAGTTTACACCAAAATTGTAGAAAACTGAGCCTGAGTTACTTCACTAGTTTTTCGTCTATATCTCAAGAATAAAAATAAAACACGCACAAATTATAGGAGAGGGCTAGAGCTCCATAGGTATCCTGAGGGTAAAAGAATAGTTAAATGTGCACGCAGTATAAAGTTAACATAAGATTGAAAAATGCACATGCAGCAACATGGTCACGGAGGCCCGTATGAAACTAGCCGGACACAGGAGGGAGATTCACCCGAGTCTGTCGGGCTGCGCGGTACCTATACTGTATCAAACTTTGTCTTACTTTATTGGTTCTGTCAGCTCTTCTTACCAGACCAATATGGCAATAACTAGGCATGAACGTGTGGTGAAGAATCCGGACGCAGAACGTGTACACAGATGTATGACTAGCTTCAATTGCACGCTGAAATAAGGCAAAATGGGATGAATCAAACTTGGGAATTCCCGTCAAAATCGTCTGGCCAGCTGCCATGCACTTACACGTAAACTACACACGTACCATTGCGAAGATCCTATACATTTCGTGTGTATGATTGCACCATACCTGCACCACACATAATACACACACACCACTACCGATTGTGAGAATAATGTCTGCTGCCCTCTGTATGTGCCTCAGTTAGAGTCCGTTTATCCATGAAAACTCATTTTGTGCTGTCTAATATAGCAAGTTAAGTTTGTTGAAATGTTAAAAATAACGCTTTTCGGCTCAAATTAGATAACATAATTATGTAGTACATGTTTCTTGAGAGGGCAACATAAAATACAAAAATTAATGCATCAAGTGGTTATTCTTTTGTAACTTAATGTTAGTCAGAAAAGAAAGAACAAAATTTTGCAAGCACAACTGTGTAAATTTGATCCAAATCGGATTAAAGAAAGAAAGAAAGAAAGTTTTGATTATCTAAAGATTCGTTAGTTTTGAATGGCAAAACATTTTTTTTTAATATTTAGATACAAATATTCAAATGAATGAGCAGACAATAATTTCCATTGACCCGTCCCCCTCCCCCCCCAAAAAAAAGAACAGAAATAATGAACATTCAATATAAATAAGTAAAAGATGACATTATTCTTCCCGTTTGTAGACTTGAATGAAAATATGACTAAGCTAAGTAAAAGCAAAAATGTTAGTTGGCCCTAGATCAATGAATACGAAGAAAATCAGATGACGGCAATGCGACCGCTATTAATAATAAGCGAAAAAATGTGAAAATTCACAGCTATTAACAGACTCTTCGATATTCATCAAGTTGCACGAGTGTATATTTCTGTATAATCTAGATGATAATTTGGTGAATATTCTATTTAGCACATACAGTCAAATGTCAAATCCTCAATCTCTTACATTGGTGTGTAACTTGTTTTGCCTATAGTTGCTTAAGAATATCATTACATTAAGAACAATAATCTGGATTGACTGTGCGAAGAGTGTTGTGCATGATAAATGGATACTTCTGTAAATTGGGTTGACTGAGTGTACAATAATCTTTACAAAAATCGAGTGAAAATATTCACTCTTGAAGGAGTGGATAGAAAATAGAGTGAAATTAGAGTGAAATTGGAGTGAATTTTGAGTGAAAATGTTCATTTTCACTCGTTTTAGAGTGACCTCATGATCAGAGATCACTCCAAAATCTTCGAGTGATCCCTGAGGACACTCCAAAATGAGTGAAAATGAACATTTTTTCACTCAAAATTCACTCCGATTTCATTCTAATTTCACTTTTTTTTTTGTATTCACTCCTCCAAGAGTGAATATTTTTTTAGAGAGTAGATGTGTGTAAAATCAGTGTTGACAGAGCCAGGGGTGCGAATTGGTTTTCCCCACGAACTTTTTCTCCTTGGTGCTGAATATCAACGAAAAAAAAAAAATAACGGAGTGGTTATTCAGCGTCCGAGGACTTGTGGCAGGGTCACTCGCAGACTGAAGTGGTAATGAATTTTTTTCTCTTTGTTTGTTTGTTTGCTTGTTTGTTTGTTTGTTTGTTTGTATGCTTGTTGGCTTTTATTTTTGTCTGAAGGGGGTGCGTTCGCACCCAGCGCACCCCCCCCCCCCCGTGACGTCCATGCTGAAGTAGATCTAAACTATGAATGAATATCCCAAAGTATAAAATGTGGCAAAGTTTATTGTGTACGAAAGAGGTCGTTCCACATAGGCCTACTATGCAAATGTAAAGCCTATAAACACACTGAGACAGGGAGGATGTGGCCTTGAATATCGCTCTGCGCTCATTCGTAAATACTATAGGTGTTTCAAAAAACATATCTCACTTTTGATTCTTAATATTTAAAAAACTATATATTATATAACACAGTCATTGATATGAGTGATAGCTGAATAGTGTACAATTTTGTTGAAAGTAGTTTAAATATGAAAGCATAAATCAATTTCATGAAATCCATGATTAATTTCACAGTCAGGTTCCAGATTTTGCTCTATTTTCAACCCTCTGTACAAAACTTCACTTTGCACAGGGGTCAATGGGTGTGTATGGGAGTGTGTGGTTAACACCCTGACAATGGTCCTGAACAATGGCCAGGGTTTGAATGCTTCATTCATGAGAAATTCCACTATCACAACTAGTCTTTATTCAGCCTCTGGCGGTATCTGTGTATAAGTCAAACGCCTGCCGATACTGTCGTTGAGTGGCGACAGTGCTCTCCCTACTTCTGAAAAACGAAATTACAATGAATACCTTCGTTCTGTCGTAAACATGGTTACAGAAAGCAAAGAAAATCAATTAGAGTATACACTTGTGTATATATAGAGCCTTAAATAAATCTACTGTGAAACAAATCGCCCCAATGAAAAATGCTGCTGAACTCTTTACCAAAAATGATCTCTTTTTATCGAAAAAGCGACAATTTATCGCACTGTTAGTAGAGAGTTGGATTAAAATGAAGAACGTTAGATCATTTATGCTTATTTGCACCCCAGATTTAGTGATACAGCTGTATGTGAAGCAAAATTTGAAAATGATTGCCAGCTGGAATGAAATGTGGTGTTTGCAAGCACAATCCATGGAAACATGTGCTTCCTTTTTCCATGTGCATGCATTTTACCCATTACCGTGCATG
The DNA here is from genome assembly GCF_040938485.1 of Diadema antillarum. NCBI lineage: Eukaryota > Metazoa > Echinodermata > Echinoidea > Diadematoida > Diadematidae > Diadema > Diadema antillarum. Next base: position 38,877 of record NW_027271776.1, on the reverse strand, counting down.
AATTCAGACTAGCAGTGCCCAGGGCAATCCACATGAATTATTGATTAAGCATTCATGTGCCTGGAAGCGCGAGACTGATGCCTCGTGAACAGGTGGTTCAGGCATGTCCATTGTTCAGGGCCATTGTCGGCACACACTCACGTCCACATCATTGGTTCCTGTGCAAAGTTCATTTTTGTACAGAGGGCTAAAATTTGACCAAAATCTGAAACCTTACTTCAAAATCAATCTTAAATTTAATGAAACTGATTTATGCTTTCACATCCAAATTACCTTTAACAAAATTGTACACTATACAGCTATTACTCATATCAATGACAGTTTTATCGAATGAATAGTTTTTTAGCTATTAACGATCAAAAGTGGGAAATGTTTTTTGAAACACCTAGTACAAGCAAAAAAAAAATGTCATTGTGGATGAGGTTGATATCTAGAATGAATAACAGGCTTATAAGGATACATAAAAAGTGACGATATCTATAGCGATGCATATTGTAGTTAAATTCAATTGAAACTTTATTTTCACTTTTGTCGCATGCATGCAACATGGTTGTGAATGGTAAAAACAGACCTGGGTGAATAACGAGTTTTAAACAAGACTGTAGGCATACAAGATTCAAACTTTAATAAGATCCCTGAACCAAGCAACATCAACTCAATCTACTGTACATTGGTTTTCTTCAACTCTCTTGTTCGCCAACCGCGTCTTCAATCGATCTTCGATGTGACATTCTCTTAATTTTTACAAAAATTTCAAGACAATGCATGTGTGTAGATCTGGTGTATACCACAAAACATCCTTTCATATAAGACTTTTGCGATAAAGCCTAAAATATAGGGAGATATCTGTATTTTTCTCAATAAACTGTAACTGTAGAGGGTTAAGTCTGGAAACATTTTTATTATAACCATTGTTCACATTTTGTATATTTAACGATACTTAACATTGATTTTATCGAGTCAAATTTGTACACTAGTTGTTTTTATTCATAACTCACATTCTAGAACTATTTCAAAGCACTCAAAGTGCTGGATTTTGTTTCATCTGCAAATGGTATTATGCCTTTAACCGATTTTATATAGTTCCTGTATTGTCAGTATTGTATTATGGACCCAAGTTGACTGAGAGAATTCATTGAGAGCTTTATCTGGCGCTTCGTGCCACTTTATTCACCCTCGGGCACTCTTTGTAATAGGATATTCTGTAGAAAATATCAATAACTGGTGAGTAAAACTGATTGTGAATAACGATCATCCTCATCCTTAGTTGACTTGTATTATACGCTTTATGTATATATTAACAAAGATGTGATTGCATTTTTTTTTCATCTACTTCTCATTTTCATATGTACCTTGTCAAATTACAGTCTGCAAGTATTACAAATATCCTGTACATATGCAATGTATATATAATTTCTTGGTTCATTTGATGGAAGTGAAAATAAAATTGAATCTTGAATCTTGACTATAATATCCACGCATTTCATAAGACAGAAAAATCCGTCCGTCCGGAGGAGTTTCTTAATCTTTTTTTTTTTTCATCATCATCATTTTTTAAAAACTTTTACAGCTCTTCTCTGTAGGAGGGATAGGCCTGTGAAACCAGACGTATTGTCTCCGCGGAACATATCCCCGATGACTACATACAGACCGATCTTTCGGTCAAGCATTTCATAATATTCTGCACCTGTCCGTAATCAGCAAATATAATATAAAAATCTGCCTGTACCTGTCCTACAAACATGGGAACGAAGCCAATCTGTTCTCGCGCGCACCGTTCTCGATTATGGGTGATGTTGCAGTCGGCAAGCTTGCCAAGTGCAAGTGCAATGACGTTTGCAATTTGCCCTTAAGACAGATTGCAATTCGAGATTTGAAGGTTGAGGCGAAGTGGTATGACATATGCATGGTGAGTCTTGACATTATACAGAGGGAAGATGACGTCACAGTGAAGGTCGTGCTTCGAATCAACGGGCAAACACTCGAAGATAGCGATTTATTTAGGGTGTCAAACTATTTTTAGTACACAGGTTTCGGATCCTGTTACACCAACAATCAACACGTAAGAATCATACTTGCGTACACAAATTCACAAATCTGTCTGCTGCGTAATTTCCGGCTTGTAATCTCCCTGTCTCATGCATAAGTGACATTATCTGATAACTGTATACTCTCCGTCTTTTTACACCCACTTGCATCAAAGGAATCCTTCCATAGCGTTAACTCTCCGAAAGTTATGACGTTGACAACCAGGTCGTGTATGATGTCGATGTTGTCTTTTTAAGTGGTCCGCCTTTATATAAGAAGGACAAATGAAATCACTCACTACGGGAATGACGATTCGTATGGGAGATGTAGATCATACTCAGTACGGGGAGTGATAACAAATCACCATGGTTACTCAGAATGCCCTGTCATCATCAGGATGGTGGGATGGTTTGAAATCATGCCCATCATTTCCAGCCATATACAATGTATCATGCATCATTATAGGGTTATATTTTCCCCAGAATATAGCTGCTTCGTTCAATTCTGGCCCAAATCCATATAGTTTGAATTAATACATGATTTGAATTTAGTCCAACTGACTATAACAAGCTCGAAATAGGCGAAGATTTCCAATAAGTGTATCTTTGCAGATTATTTACGTTCTTGGCTACATAAGCGTGATTTATATGCTTATGATATTATAGACATGTACGTGAAACTTCATATGCCTTCATAATGCAATCGAAATGTGCATAACCCATGGATTAAATTTAGTCTATACACCTTTGCAATTTCCTGTCAGTTGTGATCTCCCTGCAGAGAACTGTCATAAAAGGTGTACCCCATTTTTTTTTTCATTTCAAATTCAAATTGAATCCAATCTTAAATAAATTTCCGATATCACATATTCTTACAGATATACAACAAATCGACTCAAACCAATACAAAGTACAGATTTGAAAGTGATGGGAAAAAGAGAAAAGTGAACAAGTGCATTATCTAGATGATACTATTTGTCTGAAACTGTTGTGTATAACAATTACACTGTTCAGAAAAAGAGAGGCCCACGTTTATGAAGACAAGCTTGTAGGGATGTACATTCTCCTGGGCCAAGGGGGCGTGGTTGGTAAGACGTCACGTTCCTTCACGTTTGTGTCAGGTTGGACTCTAACTCAAGATCTCCTGTAAAGAATTATCTACTGAGCCACAATGCTCCCATGGACAGAATATGTCAGTTGTCATGTGAATCTATATACTGGCTACACGTTACGAGGCATATTGCGAATAGTAAGTCCCATAATATCGGTTGAGGTGAGGATTCAGCCAGGTACTTATAGAAACCACTTTATGAAATGTTAAAGAGCATTGTGACGATTCTAATGGGACTTCAAAGTTTATTTGATGAAAATCGGAATGGCTGACATATCCCAAAACAAGGTAAAACAAAAAGATCCTAATAATATAATAATATCATATTATTAGGATCGCTTTGTTTTACTTTGTATTTGGACAACAAATTTATGTAATCCATTCAAAAACCGATTTTCATCAAATAAACTTTGAAGTCCTGTTAGAATCGGATGCTCTTTAACATTTCATAAAGTGGTTTCCCAGTACCCTGCAGAAAGTTAAAGGCTGAATCTTAATCATAATTACATGTGTTAGGATTGCTTTGTTTTGGATATCTCAGCCATTTCAAAACCAATTTTCATCAAATAAACTTTGAATGAATTCATCTTACAATACATTACATGCTCTTTCATATTTCATAAGAGGTTTCTTATCATCTAAAAAAAATAATCATCATCAAAAATTTGGAAACTTATAGCCCCATGTCAACCGAAACTGTACCATCTCTTTAAAGGTAAAAATCCAGTACAAATATAAGTTAGTCTGATAAAAAAGAGTAAAATTTTACGAGTTCAACGGTAAAAATTTGACTGAAATCGGATGAAAAATAAGGAAGTTATAACATTTTGAAGTTTCACTAATTTTTCAGGAAATGGTTCTTGAACGGTCAATATGAATATGCAAATGTCAAAGTGAACAAGTCATCCCCTCACAACTTGCCATATGATTTGTTCATAAAATTTTGAAATTTCCAGTTTTTCATTCAAACCCAATTATGTCCGAGGCTCATATCCTGATAACTGATCACTATTTTGAAATTATTGAACCTGGAAAAACATGTTTCAGACTTCAATGACAGATACATTGAATTTTCGTCATTTTTTGTACACTGGATCAATGGAAAATTGTGAGGTTATATGACATGGTCAGCTCACTCATTTGCATATTCATATCCACTGTACAAGAACTGTTTTGCAGAAATTAGCAAAACTTCAAATTTTCATAACTTCCATGTTTTCATCCAATTTCAGTCAAATTTTTACCGTTGAATTCATAAGATTTTACTCTTTTTATCAAACTAACTTGTTTTTGGACTGAACTTCCCCTTTAAGACTTACTATGTCATGTATAGGCCGTGCTTAACAATCGGATTAAGAGAGGCTTCATTCTACTGGAGAAAAAAAAACAGCCTTGGTAGTTTAAATCTCCATAAGTTCCTATGAACAGTAATTATACATTAATAAAAATAAGCCTAATTAGATGAGACGATGACGTCACCATATTCCAAATTTGCTCTGGTTTGTGCACAAAATATTCTCACATCATGCTGTGTATATCCCATTTATAGGGCCTATGATTCTTTTGTTTTATCTGTTGTACAGTCCTTTCCTCGTAAATATCGTTCTTGCGAATAATGCGACAGAAAATCATTTTTGCGAAGGAATAAAGTGTTCCTTATGATTTCAACAGACTGAAGGTAACTCAGTGACTGTGCCCGTCATTGGAGTGACTTAACAATAGAATGAATACCATGCAGTTTAAGGCGATGGAATCGTCATGATGGGATCGGGAGTAAAGATTGTTAACAGTTTCCGTGACACACTTTCTCTTCACAAATTTCTTATTCTGTGTCCGATATTTATGAAAATTCTTTGATTTTGGTGCCTTGCTTTTTACTTCATTTTGTAAAGCCAGCTTCGATTGGAAAGGCACTTGAATTGCAGCTATGTTATGAACGAGGAGTATAAAATTCAACAAAGAGAGAGGGAGAGAGAAACCCTGGATAATAGTCACAAAGAGTAAAACTTATATGACGTTGCCTCACTTCAAATGTTATAATGTCCTCTCTAAAAAAAATCGAGTGAAAATATTCACTCTTAAAAGAGTGAATACAAAAAAGAATGAATTTAGAGTGAAATTGGAGTGAATTTTGAGTGAAAATGTTCATTTTCACTCATTTTGGAGTGACCTCAAGGATCACTCGAAGATTTTGGAGTGATCCTTGACGTCACTCTAAAACGAGTGAAAATGAACATTTTCACTCAAAATTCACCCCAATTTCACTCTAAATTCACTCTTTTATGTATTCACTCTTTTAAGAGTGAATATTTTCACTCGATTTTTTTTTAGAGAGGATCCACATCATATTATCATTGATTTCTTGCAAGAATGCTATCTAAAAATCATCCCATCCCTATCGTGGACAGCTTTGCAAGGTAAACAAAAATATGTAATGCCTGTACTGTACTAACTGTCACCGCCCCCCCCCCCCACACACACACACCCACGCCCACGCAAACAACACACACGACATGCACACATCAACAACATTGATTACGAAATCTACGAAGGCTACTAATATCGATTCTCAATAATAATGTATCAATAGTCCGCTCATGAAATCCAAACGATTGTGGCACATACATGGTGTTCTTTATATCAGATTTCACTGTCAAAGGGAAAAGAAAACTTCTATATATGTCTTTGTAAGACATTGCGCTTCTAGTAGATCCTCTGTCTTGTTTGTTTTTTGTAGGTTTATTTTCTCGTCATTTTGGCTCAGTAAAAAGAAAAAAAAATAAAGGAAAAATGCTGACCAGTTAAAAGTATAGGGTCTGGAAAGAAATAGTAAAATATTACAAGCACAATAGTGGATATTTTGATCAACATCTAATAAAAACTATAAGCAGTGGTATGGAAGTTATGGAATTTCAAAGATTCGCTAAACTTTGCAAAGCACTTCATTCATTTTGTTGGTTTGTTTGCTTTTATTTCTGCATTCAATCAGATGCAATTTGAATGCAAACTTCAAAAAGTACAAAGACAAAGAATAACAAGTGCAGTGAAATAAATCGATAACAGTACATAAATAGATACACATAGATGATTGCATTGAGCAATGTAGATACACAGAAACATAAGATAAAATATACAGTATTTTTCAGTAAACAACAGAGATAATTGAATGCAGGAGACCACCATCATAAGCGATTAAGCTTGAAATGGATGGAGGCCTCATAAAATGACTATCCAACGACATAACTCTCTTGGAGGAAGGTGATCAGGTGAGTGCAGTGCAGTTGCAGGTGAGAGTCCAAGATGCAGTTGAAGGAAGAAAATAGAGATTGACAATAAGATGACAATCTATACTATAAATATTTGTTAGCTCAATTGGTTTGGAGAATATAATTGTATCAGATATCGTTTAAGTGAAGCTTTCAAAGAATAAATACTTGAACAAGACTTTATGTTATCCGGGAGATTATTCCAAATATCCGGACCCGAATGTCTTATAGATTTATGTGTCACTAATAATTTGGGATTCAAAAAGGTGGAAATTTCTACATATACGAGTAGGGTACGAATGGACAGAAGTATTGAACCTAAACATGTTATCAAACGATGATGGAAGTTGATGATGCATATATTTAAACATAATTACTGCTACTTGAATAATATTCAAATCAAAAACCTTCAATGTTTTAAGCTCATGAAATAAAGAATCAGTATGAGCCAGAAAATGCGACCCTGTACAAATACGTATAACTTTCTTTTGTAATTTAAATAAAGAATTTATTTTGGTAGAGCCGCAAGTACCCCATACAACACTGCAATAACTTATATATGGGAGAATTAAGGAATTATATAATAGAAATAAAGTTGAACGAGGAAGAAAGAACTTCAGCTTGGAAATTATCCCTATATTTCTAGAAATACACGTTGTAACATGATGTAAATGCTCATTCCAAGTTAAACTTTCATCTATATATACTCCTAAAAATTTTGAATTCATTTTCTTTTCTAATGGGATATCATCAATGTTAATATGTATCAACGTATCTTCATTATGAGAATGAAGTTTGAAATGAATAAAATGTGAGGTGATTCATCACCTCACAATTTTCCATTGATTGTGAAAGAGAAAAAACAAAAAACCAATATATGAGGAAATTCAATTATTCTGCTATATAGCAGAATATCCCAGCAGAATGAATGAATCTAAATAATGATCAATGAGATAGGATTTGAGATTTGGGATCATTGCTGCGTTTTAACAAAAAACAACAAAATCAAGCAAAACAAAAAGGTATACAACCACCTAAAAATGTCAAGATTTTTACGTACAAAGTATATGACAAGTTGTCACTTTTTTCCCTCTTCAGGAATATCAATATTATATATATATATATATATATATATATATATATATATACGGGGAGATCAAAATAGAATGTATATATACATTTTATTTTGATCTCCCCGTATATAGTCTTATAAAGATGGCATTCATTTCTCGTCCTTATCTTATTCTTTACATGCATGTGATACATTGCTTCGTGTGAGAATTGAGTTTCAGAGTTGTCTAACTTTCAGGACGTTCTTTGTGTTCTTTGTAAACGTTAAAAAGGTCACATTATTAGCAATTCTATCCAAAGTGTGCATGAGTTCATCGAAACACCCGCCACTCCATGTAGGTGTTTTGCAATAATCATCCGCGTTCAGTGCTAACCACAAGCTGACCGCTTCTTTAGGGTGGTATTTATATTAGTTCACGAAAGTTTCTTTTCCTATAACAGCCTAATAATTTACCATGTGATTTAGCCCCTTCTTCTTATTTACTTCTGTAGATGGAAATGTACTTGTTTGACGTTAGATAGGGTAAGTTTCTGGCAATGTTTTCTGGTTGTTATGAACAACTTTTGCGAACCGGACATGCATGAATCTGGTTACATTGCCGAAGCGGACGACTGAATACCACGTATATATCTTGATTTTCTACATGATGACTGTGATTACTTTTTCGTTAATCTTCACTTTTAAGACCTGGGATCCATTTCATAAAAGATGTTACGATTGCAACTCTTGCTTGAATGGCAACTTCCCATAGCAACAGCCAATCAGGAAGCTTGATTCTTGTCGTTACCTTGACAATTGTCATTCCAGCAAGAGTTGCTATCATATCAACTTTTTTATGAAATGGGGCCCTGGTGTTCTATTGAACCACCTGGATCCCAAGCAAGGCCTTTCATAATGTGATGTGTTCTTTTTGACTAGCATGTTTTTATTTTGTTGTTGTTGTTGTTGTTGTTGTTGTTGTTTTGTTCTGGTTTTTTTTTTTTTTTTTGGGGGGGGGTGTCCTTTTTAAGACTCGGCGTGTCATTTGTAAGACGCTATCTGCTTACTTGCTATGATATACGTGTCATCATCAACGTCCTTCTATGATCATCCTGATGCCTTCCTTCTCCTTTTTTTTTTTTCAGAGCGCTTGGATGGCGGTCAAAGGCGCAGAGCCCGTAAAGGGATGATAGTATTGGTGGAGCATGAGGATTTGCGAAAGACCAAGAAACCACTTATGAAACAGTACAGACCAGGTATATTCTATATAAGAGGGATTCAAAGTTTATTTGATTGAAATCTGTTTTAGAATGGTTGAAACATAAAAAAAGTAAAACAAAGCGTTCGTAATAAAAGGTTGCATGGTCCCACCATTTATTACGATCGCTCTGTTTTGGATATCTCAGCCATTTCACAACCAATTTTCATCAAATAAATGTTGAATTCCTCTCGGAGTGCTCTTTCGTATTATATATATATATATATATATATATATATATATATATATATATATATACATATATATATATATATATATATATATATTTCATTATTTCACCGAAAAATATTAGAAAAGAGAAGTTGATTCAACTTTGACTTGCAACGAACATGCTAAAAAAATGTGCTTCGATTTCAAAAGTGATTGGTATTCTTTCTAGGTTGAAACCAATTTTGACAAAGAGCGTTCTTTTAATCTTGCATTCTTTAGTTTTACCATCATATCCATTACTGTAATATTGTATGGGGTAACTGTGATCCAAAATTGATTAAAAAAAATTATTTGCATAAAAAAAACCACCCGAATTTGGCATTCAGCGTATTTAGCCCATCAATCCTTTACTTAAACAACTGAAAATATTAAAAGTGTAGGATTTTCATACTTATCAAACCGCTATTCTTATGTTCAAGTATATACAACATCAACAAATTACTACCCTATGAATGAAATCGTGTATATCACTTTTTTCTTTCAAAGAGAACATGAAAAAGCACATTATATCAAATTATGGGGATTAGTCGATATTTGACCATTGTAACCATAAAATGGTCTAAGATTTTGTAATGTTTTTGGTCCCCCACCCCGAAGTCTCTTTACACTTGAAACACAGTAAGTTTTAATTATTGTAAAAGGCACCGCGTACCGCTCGACTGCTGGGAACATTCACTTGCACCAGCACTCACCTCACCTCACTCTCTAGTATCTTTACAATATTTTTGTTGGCATCGCAATGTGATGCCAAAATAGCTATCAATCTGGCTTTTTTGTTCTTTTCTTTTGTTTCCGATAAATAGCAGACATGATGTATGTTCCCCCCCCCCCGCGCATCTCTTTCAAGTCTGTTGTATCTTCACTTTATGCTATACTTGACGACAGTCTTCAAGTGCATTCACATTCACAATGCATACCATGATTCAGCCAGATCATTTGTTTCACTATCCTGATGAGTAGCTCCCAATCGACGTGTTTTCTTATTCTTTTTTTTCTTTCTGTTAACAGCCCATTGTACGCATTAGTTTCAATTACTAGTATGTTCGGGTGTACAAACTGTATGCCTTATTGTGTTGAAAAAAAAAAGAGAAAGACATGACTGTATTAATTTGTTACATTGTAATTATAATCTCAAATAATGCAGAAAATTCCAAATGAATTCATTTGAAATAAAATTGAATTAAACTGAATTAAAGTTATGAAAGCTATAATGACTAAAATGATAATTCAAAAATTGAGTAATTATTGCCATTACACTGATCGTGAAAATTAGCGAAATTTCACCTAATACCGTACTTTTGCCACTTTATATATTACCATTGATAGTAAAAATTAAGATTATATATCTCAGCGCTTGCATATATATATATATATATATATATATATATGTAGGCCTACATGATGCGAAAGAATGGTGCACTTGAATGTTTTAGACAGAGATTCCTGTTTGATGGAAAGAAAAAAAAATAAACACACACCCCACAATTTGAGAAGCGGTAAAAAGTCAACATTACACATGATATGTAAACGCACATACCCATCCCCTCTTATGTGACCATAATAATCACACTCAAGTCAGACTAATGAAATGTACCAGCTCCACCATTACATAGGTGGTGGAAAATCCTCCCATATTTGTCATGCCTCGATTTCTACACTGCTTATGATAGGACTTACCATAATGGCATTTTATTATGTGTGGTACTGTGATGTATCTTTGTGGAATTCATGTTACAGAGACTTTACCCTTTGTGTGTACTGCAGTATTATTCGTCATAAATATCTCTCCCACGTGCGAATAGTTGAATATCGACTTACAAAGTAGCTTGGTATGTTTACTTTTTGTGAATGGGTTAGGGCGAAAATTGGTGAGTCAACCGAAAGTGCGCATGCGCAGTCCAATTGCAGGAAGTCGTGACGTCACTCAACACTGGACGTCACTTTTTTGTATGGTTTCTCTTGAAGTGGTGTGTTCGGAGTCGTATGTTAGCACAAAAGACCGATTAATTTGCTGATATACCGTCGTTTGAAGAATTTGACTGTAGTTGACTGCAAGCATCTTCAGAGTTGAGTGGTAATGTACAAGTCGGAAAGTTAGATCTTTCGTTAGTTTGTAGGAATATCGTGAAAACCCGCTTCAAAGATGAACGGGCTTTCGTTCAGTGAGTTGTGCTGTCTGTTCTGTTGTCCTCCTTGTCCCTCGCGTATAGCCGCAAAGCTGGCATTCCTGCCACCAGAACCAACCTACTCTATCGTCACTGATGACACGGGCACCCGTGGAACGTTACACCTGACAGAAAGGGCAGAATGGCAATTCTCAGACAGAGAACTAGAATCAATCGAGGTGTTTTACACCCGCAACAAGAGAGGAAATAGGATAGCCTGCATGTTTGTACGCTGTGCTCCCAACCCCAAATACACCATACTGTTCAGTCATGGAAATGCTGTGGATATTGGACAGATGAGCAGCTTTTACATCGGACTAGGCTCCAGGTTAAACTGTAATATTTTCAGCTATGATTATTCTGGTTATGGAAGCAGCAGCGGTAAACCACTGGAGCGCAATCTTTATGCTGACATCGAGGCAGCTTGGCAGGCCTTGCGGTCACGTTATGGAATCAGTCCGGAGAATATCATTCTTTATGGACAGAGCATTGGAACCGTTCCTACTGTGGATTTAGCATCTCGCTACGAGAGTGCTGCTGTGATTCTACATTCCCCTCTCATGTCAGGCATGCGAGTAGCATTTCCAGATACAAGAAGAACATGGTGGTTTGATCCATTCCCAAGGTAAATATGTCCTACCATCATCTAGTCACGTCTTTTTACGACAGAAAGTAAATTATTTTATGGACTCTGACTAAAGATATGGTCTTTTGTGTAACGTTAGGTCGGAAAGGCGTTGTCAACTCAAAGACTTCCAGTGCGATTTGTCCTCGTTCCCCCCGTCCCCCCCCCCCCCCACACTGATTTTGCCATACTGTGTACTACTGCCTACCATTCTTACATCACCCAATCCTTGTGTTAATGTATGCACAGATGCACGCATGCATGCATGTGCACATTTGTTGGTTAGGCTAGTGGTGGCTGGTGCGTGGTGGGGTTTAGCGTGGGGGACGTATGGAAGCCTTGCCAAGGTTTGTATCTGCTGAACTTGCAGTTTTGTACTCGAGGTGCAAGCGAATAGAGGTAAAAACATCTCACCTTCCTTTGGTGAGATGTCTTCCCATTACACAACTCTCAAGTTCACTAACGTTAGCTAGGATTTCTAAAATTCATCATTTGTGAAAAGAAGATTAGACCCGCGGCTAGATAATTTTAGGACTTGACAGCATTTGTTGTTGTTTTTTTTTTTATCATGTGACAATTTTTTTTAATGCAGCATCATTCTCTCACTTTGACAGCCACATATTGCAGCACATAGATGAACATACCAGTTGAACTTGTGACATGGTCCTGTGCACACACATCACAACTACAACTGTATATGATGTGGCCGAACATGACAATGAAAGAGTTGGAGAGAGATATTCAATGTACAGATTATGGCAGTTTTACCCACATTATTCAAAGTAAATGCTTGACATATGTGGGCAATTCCACGGTAAATGGGTAGTTTTATGCACTCTAGACATAGAGCAATTTCATTTGAATATATTTGTTTTAATCATCTTTTTTTGTTTATTTCGTGAGTAAATGTGGCAAGGTGAAATAAAATATTCAACCTCGTTGAGTCTTTTTGTCATTTTTTTGTGATGTGCTGGTTTGTTTGTTTTTATTTAATATTGTTGATAATGTGCAAATTTGAAATAAAAATTGACATAAATTGTAACTTGTATAAAATAAATTTTCTTAGAAGACACGCACCCTGGATGGATTATAATTCAAAATTTATCGCCAATGCACCGAGAAATCATTTTCTTGTTCGCCCTGAACGATTACACGAGTTTTGAGAGAGTGGAAAGCAAGCTGGACCAAAAAGGTCGGCGTTCTGTCCTACTTCAGTTACGTACGTTCGGCCTCAATTTCGTTTGGTTTCCAGGCGTCATAGTGCAGTTATTTTGTGTTAAATACACTTTGCTGACCACAGTTTCAAGTTAGGTTTCACTAATTCAACAGAAAATCAAATCAAATATTTAATATCCGTATTCAAAGTTACCAAATTCAATTTTCTGTCCACGCCGCGAACGTACGTAACTGCTAGTTGAGACACTCCAGAGTCGTTCGATTTAACACGGAAACGCCGACACTACCCTGAAGTTAGACATCTGCTTTCGGTTTCGCGCCACAAGCATTGCTGTCTTTTCAGAACATTTAGTTGTCTAGCTTCAGCTTCCGTTTCTAATTCTGTCTAGTATGTTGCGTGCGTTCAGTGGGTACGCTCCGCTTGGTGGGACGCACGAACGGTGGACAGAATCGACAATCGGTCTTCGTTACGTGTGTTCGCACGCGCGTAACTCAGACAGATCGTTCCCATGTCTTGCTTACCTCCTTGTTTCGCGCCGTTCTGTCCAAGGTTGCGTATCGTTCGCAATGAAATTTCCCGTGTTATGTCTGCATTGCGTACAATCCAGCATCGACTGCTCAGATCTGAATATGACGGAGGTGATTACGACTCTCACTGACAAAAGGTAAATTTTGCATTCTAGAGTAGAATCTTCCGTATTTTTAGGATTAATGGCCCTGCTGGCATTATTAGAAATTCTTTTGAGATTCTCTGTATGCTAGCTTTCACTACTCGTTTTCGAGTTCACACGGACGATAACTGAGCCAAGTCCCACATGTGTTATTTTTTGTCAGTAAATTCTTCGTTGCTTCCAGCTTCAAATAATCTTTCTTTTCATCTTTTCGTAATATTTTTTCCTCAAAATAAAAACAAACTGACAGTGACAGAACAGCAATGAACGAAAGCTAAGCCAAGAGTGGTACTTAAAATGGCTGAATACAAGTTTAACTCCACTGTCCATCGTGAGCTGATGCACTGTAACCGTGTTAACGTTAACTCGCTATTCAGTTTACGAAACGAGTGTAACTGTAACATTTTAATATTGAATTTCGAAAGCCAAGCTAGCGCTACGCTAGTGACATGAGTCCTATTAAAGTGCAAGTGTAACCACACGATATCGTTAGTGTATGTAGACACCCATGATCAAACAAGTTAGAAAAGAAAATTTACCAGGCCTACATCGGGATTTGACTTGATTTATTTCTGCCTAAGCAAAGTGCAAACTCGACTTCTAACGTTGTTAATGTTGTCCTTCAGCCACATGAGCTCATGGATTGCAGTTCTCTCATGATATGATTTATTTATTTAGATTCTATTTCTATGTTGTGATGTAGACTAGACAACTAGCAACTGTTATGTGAGAAGCTGTGCTGCCCTGTTCTGCACCTTTTAGTGGTGATTCAATCTGTGTCGTGAGTGACCAGAGCATCCCTTCGATCATCATGCTGGTGCCCAGCCTGTCTGCTCTCCAGTGTTACGGTGAGGTGTATATACATATTTTTGTGATTTTGCGGGAGGGCTCGTTGGAGCTAAGTGACCCTGACTCAATGTACAATATGTCCATAACACCCTGTGTTTTGTGGCCTGGACAGTTATCTGTGCAGAGCCTCATTCCAGCTGTCGCACCATCCACCATGTTTGCTCTTTGCTGGCCTGTGTCGTGTCCTAAAAACGATCCCTGTCATGAAATCAGCCCTATTTAAATCTTTCTGCTCTAATAAATATATGACATGACCAAAGTTCCGCAACTTCACTTCGCAGAAATTCTGCGATGTTATGTTTATTTACAGAACTATTTTGTATTTATTTAATGAAGATTATAAATTTGTATTGCATACATGAATTAATGACCACTAAGCAAATTGTGTAGGAGATATTAAATCTCTTTCTACAGTGGAAAACAAACATTACAAGTAACAGTAATACCTTTCAAAGAAGCCATGACCTCCATATTTTTAATGCCATGCTATTATGTATTGTAAATATTTTATTTGTAGATGTCATAGAACTGGTACATGTGTAGTCTTCATTTTGTTGTCTTCCATGATATTTTGGTCCATTGTCATGTAGCCACATGTTTGCATATTTGGGGTTTTCTTCTGATACGATTATCACTATAGAAGCTGCGTGGCCCTGTTCTACAGCTTGTGGTGGAGATTTTCTGAGTGCCCAGAGCATCCCTTCATCATGACCAGCCTGTCTGCTTTTCAGTGATAAGGTGTGAATGCACATTTTCATTTCATTATGTAATCTTCCTTTTTTTTTTTTTTGGCCAAAAAGGCTGCTACATGGGCACTCTTGTTTATATTAAGGGTGCATAATATATATATATTATATACATATATATATATATATATTTTTTTTTTTTTTTTTTCAGACCATGACAAAGAAAAAGTTCCTTTTATGTACAGGACTTATTCATTTTTAAAGTATATAAATTTATAGTGCATACATGAATAAATGATTGCAGAGCAATTTGTGTAGGATGTTTGTAGGAGATATTGAATTGCTTCCTACAGTGTGAAACAAACAGTGATTGTTACCATTCAATGATAGAAGCCATGGCCTCCATATTTTTTGACACTATGGCATATTCTTTTTTATTATAAAGATTTTATCATAGATATCTTTTTGAATGATTATGTACAATTGTAGTTAGCCCTCCTTTTGGTTTTTTTTTTTTTTGGTAATATCTTCATCCGTTGTCGTGTAGCCATATCTGTGGTTATCGGGGTTTTCACCTGATGTTATTATCATTTTATTTATAGAAGCTGCATTGCCGTGTTCTACAGCTTTTGGTGGAAATTTTTTAAATCTTTGAGTGCCCAGAGCATCTCTTCATCATGCCAAGCATGTTTGCTTTCCAGTGATAAGGTATGTATGCATATTTTCATGAAGTTGCCATCAATTCTTCGTATCGCCAGTGCGCAAAAAACTTCTGTGCATGCTGAAGAGCTCTGTCACAGATACACATTGGGATTCTTTTGTGCCCTTGTTCACTTCTGGTTGTCTCACGCTAAGTAGAGGTTGCAGTTCCCATATGATTCAATGGAGTTAATTGTCTGCTTTTCCATTGCCATCCCTTTTTTCTTGGTTAAAATTCAGCTGAAAAGAGTTGGAAGTTTTACTGATTTGCGGTCACTAGAGTCCTGGTTCACCACTGCAAGGCTTCAATGTGCTGGTCACATGATGGAAAGCGAAGAAATCTTCAACAAAAATACCTCTGGATAAAGATAGAGCATGATCTGAGTGCATGAGCAGCCAAAACCAGGTCAAGTTTGTCCTGTAAGCTATCTCATAATGCATCTAAAACACTGCTCTCTGCACGGCAACTAGGTATTGGCGATACCAAGAATTACACCTATCCTTTTTTTTTGTAACTTTGGCCAGGAAAGGTTGCTAGGTGGGTTGATAGATTCTATGGCAAACATACATTGCTTTTATGTACAGAAGTATTCTGTATTTATTTCCCAAAATCTATAAATATTGCATACATTACTAAATAATCAAACAGAAAAGAAAGTCAAGAGGGCAAACATTGTGCAGAGGTGTTGATACTCAATTGCTGTCTGCAGCAAAAAATATATATTACACATTACCTTTCGAAGATGGCGATAACTCACGGCCTCCTCCAAATTTCTATAATCCTATACAAGTGTATTCAAAACTTATTGGAAATGTTTTATTATTAGATGTCTTTGAATGAAGATTGTTCGATAAAACACAGCTCTTCAAATTGGATGGCTACACATACTTTTGTTGTCTACAGTAACAGTTTTTTTTTTCTAAAATTCAATTTTTAAAAAAAATAAGAGTCTACTGTATTTGTAGTTTGTGTATTTTATTGCTTGGTTTACGGAATAACTATGCAGCAAAATGTTTAACTATAATTAATATTTCAATTGCGGGTGACATGTACATGGCTTTTGAACAATCTTTTATCTGCACTCAGTATGTAGGAATATTCCAAACTTTCAAAAATTGTGATAAAATGAACTCAATATATGTATTTGTTGATTATGTATGTATACTTTTTTTTTTGACAGGTAAAAGACATCCTGGATGATGACTTGATGGGGAAACCAAGGCATGGAGTTTTCAAGTGGTCGTTCAAAGACGACATCTCCGGAGAATCTACAAACAATATCCTGTGCAGAATGCCTGATCCCATTCTCTTGGAGGAGCAAAGCACCACAAGACAGCAATTGTTGTTGTTTTTTCCTTCAAGTTGTAAACTATATCAGATATGACTTGAGCTTTTAATTTTTTGCAAGATAAAATGTACTAAGAAACCACTTATGAAATTTTTATGAGCATACAATTCTACAAGGAATTCAAAGTTTAGCTTATGAAACATGGTCTTCAAATGGCTGAGGTAAGAAACCACAAAGTAAACCGATGTTATTGAAATAGAAGATCTGGGTTTCAACTTTTATGAGGATCACTTTGATCAACTTTCTTTTTGGATATCTCAGCCTTTTCAAAACTGATTTTCACTTAAGTAAACTTTCAATGCCTTTAAGAGAACCTATATGATATTTCAAAAAGTTAAAAGCCGAGTCATCACCTAAATCAATACTTTCCATCGCTTTTGTTGTAAAGCAAGATATAAACAGGGATACAACTGAATAAAAAAAGTTGTTACATTAGCTGCTTTGTTTCTTACTGTGGCTGATGAACATTAAGGCGATACAAGAACGAACAATGTCAGTTTTTATTGTGTTCAGAGCCTGTATGTTGATTGAGTTTGGAATATGATGACTGAAATTCCAGGATGGGCCTTCTACACCATTTGAATGCATACA
The DNA here is from genome assembly GCF_040938485.1 of Diadema antillarum. Lineage (NCBI taxonomy): Eukaryota > Metazoa > Echinodermata > Echinoidea > Diadematoida > Diadematidae > Diadema > Diadema antillarum. The sequence continues at coordinate 21,122 of NW_027271776.1, read as the reverse complement.
TGTATCGAATGGGTGGGCACATAAAAAGGGTGGGGTTTTTTTGTGCGTGTGTTTTGGTTTTTTTTTGGTCTAATTTACAAAACAACTCATAGATTGTAAAGTTAAGAGTTCTCTGACAGTACCTGAACATTTCGGAAAGTGTTATTCTTCGAAAACAGTTGATGGCACATTAACTTTTTTATGTTTCTTACTGTGACTGATTTACATTAAAGGTCCAGTTTACCTTTTGGAGCAGTGATTTGAAATATGTTCAAGACATCACATTTGATGCATATGTGTCAGTCTGTTGTATCACAATATCCTACCATTTAAAATGTTTGCAATAAAGCCGAAAGTATAAGACGATATCAGTATTATTCTTGATAAACCATATGTTTCTTAACTATGGCTGATGGACATTAAGGCGATAGAAGAGTGAACAATGCAAGTTTAATTCTTGTTTATGGAGCCTGTATGAGCCTAGATACACCATATAAAAATGTACACTGCATTGAATTGGCAGGGAAAGAAAAGGGCACTTTCAAATTCATGGAATTTTTCTGTCAAGATGTTTTCATTGCTGTCAGGCAGAAGCTCGGTGGTCTAGTGGAGATGACGCCTGTCCGGAGATCAGGGGGTCGTAGGTTCAAATCCTGCTCGAGTATGTACGTCCATGATTTATTAAATTTTTTTCTGCTGTCAGGCAGAAGCTCGATGGTCTAGTGGAGATGACGCCTGTCCGGAGATCAGGGGGTCGTAGGTTCAAATCCTGCTCGAGTATGTACGCCCATGATTTTTTATATCATGGCTACTATAGAAACACTGAACAATTCAGAAAGTGTCATTCTTTGTGTATGTGATTTCCTATTAGGATTATTTCCTTAATGAATGTTACAACTATTCATTTTCAAATGAATGTAAATTGAAATGAACAGATTTAACTGTTGCACTATCAAATAACAGTTTCTTTTCACATTGAAATCAGCTATTAGTACATTAACTGCTTTATGTTTCTGACTGTGGCTGATGGACATTAAATGCAATAGAAAAATGAACAATGCAAGTTTTAATTCTTGTTTCCAGAGCCTGCGTGTTGATTGAGTTTGGGATGTGATGACTGAAATTCTAGTTAATTCCTTATAAACTGTATCAATACATTTGTATGTATTTTTGTATCAGTAAAAAAAAAAATCGCTTTAGTTTTAAATTTGGACAGGCAAATACAATCCACTTGATTTACATGTATGTGTATGTAGGAATATCAATTCAAGGTGTAATGGACACGAAATGGTAACTGCTGACCCAATGACAACAGCAAAATGCTCCTTTGCATACAGTATTTCGATATTTCAGCCTTTGTATATACTGCACATTGCGGTTTAAAATGAACTACACAATATACTGGAGAATGGGAGTGTATTGTATACCTTGGAAATTCAAAAACTCTGTAAAGTTCAAGTTTCTGTCCTACTCTTGTGTTACATACGTTCACCACTAATGCAGTGATACATGTCATATCATGTACTTTGGAATTTCAAGAAACTCTATGCCAATGAAGCTTTGGCTTTTCCTCACACACACATGCACCCATACAGATATGAATATGACAACAGTTTGCCCGATTATGGAGGAACTTAGTACAAACATGATCTCACCTTTCGGATATGATGCACAAATTTTCTGGCATTAATCATGAATGCACACTTCAAAATGACACAAATAATGAATGTTTTCACAAATATGGACACCCTAAATTGTTCTTATCATAATGTATCAGCACAATAAATAGTGTCAGATGATTTCAAATCAATATTTGTGTTCTTTGTATTAGGAATCCATCATTCCAATATTTCTGTCCTACTCTATGTGTTACACGCGTTCGCCCCATAGCTATTACACATGTCTTACTTACATACCCACTCAAGCTCTATTTGAATACAAAGTTATCTTTTCCTACTTAAAAATATTTAATATAGGTATTAGGCTACCAAACTCTGAAATATGGATACTCTGAAGACAATTTTAATTTTTCATGTTTTTCCAACCTAAAACTACCCATTTACTGTGGAAATGCCCATGTACATATGTAAACCAGATGCTAAACCGCATACAAAATTACACAGTATTCCCATCCAGACACAATTGGTCATTAAATTTAAAAGGCTATAAAAGCATAGAGCTACCCATGTCAACAAAAATCTAAGCACATTTGTGCAGCAGTTGTACCTAAATTGAAACACTCATTTTTATACATTGTACATTTAATATGTACACAGTTTTATGTCAAAGTGGCCAAGAAATAAAAAAATCCATACCATTCGTTTTTTGTTTTTTTTTATTTTGCTGGTACATAGGACCTACTAGGATGACAATAATGGACATAGCATACCAGTCTCAATTTGTTACAAATACAACATTTACATAATGTGTGAAAATGTATTTGTCTGTTTCAAATGACATGTACATGTCCCTTCATGTCCTACACGTCTCTTGTAGGCGTAGCAAGGGTCCAGGGCCTGCTCATGGGCCTAGGAAGCTTGAAGGCTCCCAGAATGCCCTTTGGCACCATCTTCCATACATAGCTTTGTTATGGCACATTTGACCACAGTTTGATGAAAGAGCATTTAACCACAGTGAATGAGCTGCCATCCACATATACAGTACGAAAGTACACCTGCTAGCAATATTATCACATTTGTGGACACTCTTGACTCATATTTTGCAAGTTTGTGTATATCAGCAGATTATCTACTCCTCCCCCTCCCCTCCCCCCCTTCCAAGCCAATGCTCAGTGTGGAACCCTTCTTGAAAAAAAAAAGAAGAAGATGAAGAAAAGAAATCAGCTAGTTCCTGTAACTGTAATGAAACCCCTCCATGGATCGCCCTGGTATCAGCATTCTACCACAGCACAGGGCAATTCCATGATTTAGGGCAATTCCGCGGTTAGTAACGTTACATTTAAAGAAATTTAGATATTTATTTTTACTACTAAATCACCATTTATTCATTTCTAGACAAAATCATGTTAAAACATGTTCATCCTTCCCAGGTCTATGATATAGAAAAGAATGAGTGCAATCCAATAAATATTAGAATTGCTATGGCAACTAAAAGGGCTGGTTAGTAACGTTACGAAAAAAGGACATGACAAAAAAATCAGTGTCTTGTAACAAAAAGTGTGCAAAATTTCAAGTTACTTCAAACAAAGTGTTGCATTAATTTCAATTATTGCATCATGACAAATGTTCACGCAAATATTTTTAGCAGTTCGACCGATAATTTATTAGCTGTAGAACCCCAAATGCATGGTTAGTAACGTTATGGTTAGTAACGTTACATTTGTCCGGAGTAATTCCGCAGGTCATTTCACCCTTTTGTAATTGACAAAATGTCACATGACTTCTGGAGTATTTAAATGTATTCATCTTTTACCTTTTAGCAAAAATTTGAAGAAAAAATTTCAAAGCAACCTACTGTAATTGGCATTTAAGTGAATTTCAGCATCCCCAGTCCCACATGTACATTTTAAATGATGGTTTTAGATCTCGCAAAATCAATAAATACGAAAAATAAAATTTACTGAATTTGAAAGACCTTAGTGATTGGTGAACATCCATGGCATTAGTTGATACCTAAATTAAAGAGTAAGATAAAGAGGCACATTTCTTTTATCCATGTCATGTCCACCTAATGCACTTGTCAATGTAATGACGCACCCCACTACCCCCGGACATGGGTGCGTCATGGTCATTTTTTGACTGACCACACGGGGTTTTTGACGCACCCCCACAGTCACTTTTTGACGGACCACACGGGGTTTTTGACGAACACCACAGTCACTTTTTTGACGGACAACACGGGGTTTTTGACGAACACCTAGGTCACTTTCTTGACGGACATCCTCGGTACATTTGACGCACCCCGTAAATACTGAAAGGATTTTTGCATACGCTTTATTCACGCAATTTCATTTTCTTTCGGTTCGTAAACACAATTTGTCAAAGTTTCGGCAAGTTTCCCTTACCCTGGCCCTGTAAGCACCGTACCGTCATTCACCGTACATCACTCTGCTGCTACGATATTCCGAATGTATGTGTGCATGCAATCCATAGTCACCTGGCCATGACTTGTCTGCAGATACGCTGTATGTGCGCGGCCATTTCTAGTCCGGTTGAATGCAACACATGGACGATGTACGTTCGATGAGGAATAACGAGCACGCTGCTCACTTGCGAATTGCACAGCCATGACAGCGTTAGCGAGCGAGTCGCGCACCACTAACACTCGACTTGCCTGCTACTATACTGCAGGTACGCGCAGTACGCACCACGCAACGGTATACCAAAGATCGTATACGGAATTCCGTATACGATCTTTGATTTTACTATTTAGTACTGTGAGGTTGAAATCGTTATATCGCTAAACAGTCCGTCTGGCTTGAGATTGAGTATGCGTGATTTCATGAGTTTGTTGGAAAGAAAATGTGAGGAGAAAGGGTGGCTTTTAAATCATTTGCTTGCCAGATTCGGGCAAGCATTTTTCCCTCTTAGGCCTACTCCAAAACGCTTCCCGACTTTGATTTTCACTTGCCGCGGGAAAGCGCTCACTGTAAATTCACTCGCGGTACACGTACGTGTATCCGGTACTGGTAGCGTGCAAAAATGCGTGCAGTTTTCCATAGCCAAGTGCATACCATGACGCACCCCTCGGTTCAGAATAATGCGTGTTATTTTCCATAGCCAAGTGACGTACCATGACGCACCCCTCGGTCAAAAATTTGACGACAATGATGGGATTTTGACGCACCTCTCGGTCAAAAATTTGACGGACATAGCTAGTAAAATGACGCACACCTGGGTCACAAATTTGACGGACCAAACGAGGAAATGACGCACCCATGTCCGGGGGTAGTGGGGTGAGTCATTACATTGACAAGTGCATAACTGCGGAATTGCCCTTTAGGAGGACATGGTATTTAATCTTTGATGTCAGTATCACAAATGCCATGGATGTTCAGAAAACTTTAGGTTTTTTAAATTCAGTACAATAGAATTTTCAACTTCGTTGATTTTTGCAAGATCTCAAGCCATCATTAAAAATGTACATGTGGGACTGAAAACAAGATTTACTATCTCTGTGAATAATTGGAGTTGTATCTTTAGTTTTATAAATCCTGATTTTATAGCAGTTTTAAATGTCACTGCAGTTTTCATACTGGTTTACAACCTAAGATACAATGTTTGTACATGTTTACCATATCTTCAATCGCCTTCTTTCATTGACTAGGGTCATTAGTAGACGTTTACATGCAAGTAATTGCCTTTTAGGAGTACAATGTACAGCCTGCAGGTCTACACTTGTTGGATGTACACCATTTACAAATTGTATGTGTGTATTGTAAATGGACATTGTACAACTACTTGGTGGATGAATACCATACTTGTACATTATGTCACATAGTGGTGTACATTGTATGTCATGTTCATTATTGATCAGCCTTGGCTTTAATAGTTGAAACTATATGTACATTTATTTTGATGCAGCCTTCAAAGTGTGATATAACTACGTGTTTATTGTAAATTTTAGGAAGTCATGCTGTTGAGTGGTTGCTGTACATGTTTCTTGGTGAGTCATAGTAGCTGTGTATCATGTCTGTGTAAGAGCCCTGTCCTGTTCAATATTTAGCAACATATGATGTACGACGTGCATGTGGTATACAAGTGTACATAGTACATTATGATGCCTTTAATATGAGGAGTTTGGAACCAAACCTTTAAATTTTCATGTCCTTTAGGGGGAAGCAAGTGCACATGCCTTTACAGATGATAATTACACAATGCCTTTTGAATACATTGGTAGTCTTATCCTCCATAAAACAAAATTTGAATCTTTCACAATACAATGTATTTCATGCTATAGGCCTACTTCCAAAAAAAAAAATATTAATGGCATGAATTTTTATGCTACAAATTGTAATTTCTACTGTCATTCAATGCAGATACGTGTAAGTGTGGACAATGTTTTTGCATCCATTTTTGATTTCATGAATCTTCGCTCCTCACGAAAATTGTGAAAATGTCATGCACCTGAAAATTTCTGGTTTTACAAAATTACAGTAGGGATATACATGTACATACCTCAGTGTAGTATTTTACAATGTACTACTAATGCTGTAGGTAGACCCATAACACTTTGTACATGCATCGCAAATGTTTGTTCTGAAGTCCCAGTCCCACACAGAAGCCTGTTCAATCATTGTGGAAAAGGAGGTCATTAAGATGGGTGACTCACAAGCTTCACACTATAACACTGTATGGAATGAGTTGTTATGTGTCAAGGCCGTGATGACCAGACCATTTGAAATGTACAACGTACACATGGCAGATCCATACAGGTACTTGTATGTACATGTATATTAAGGCAACTGTAACACATTGTATTAAAGGTGCTCTCACTACAACAGCAAATTTCCATTGTAAAACTTCATGAATTAAAACATTCTTGTTTAATCACAAGTAATTGCATTGATGTGCAGTGTACTTGTAGTTGTAGGTGATGTTTTGTTGTTAAGATCATTTCTGACTGGACAATAAATTTGCTGTGTGTCCAAGTAAATGTTGCATATAATGTCATGCATGTTTTCACAGAGATGTGTTCCCTGCAGATCTAGTGATGATTATGTGAGAACTCGTAACAAGTATAGCTAATTTGGTCACCTACAGCTGTAGCTGATGCGAAACTCTTCACATGATGTACCTACTGCATATATTACGAAGCAAGAAATCCAAAGTAGAGTACTTCATTTTGACAAGTATGAATGCAGCAGTGACCATTTGAGTAGTACACGCTGTACAAGGAGTTACCATAATGGCTTACAATGTACAAGTACATGTACAGTAGTTTATCGGGCATGTCAATGTGAGATCCCCCCATGATGCCTTGCCTAAAAGAGCAATTTGCAAGATCATCACTGAATTGATTGACCTCTGTCCACCACTGACCACTCTCTGTGATGAATGTTGTGAATCTTTTTTTTCTCCTCCATTCTGACATGGAGGTCAAACAAACCCTGTTTACCAGAGAGGTTCTGCACCTACTGTATAGATGTAAAAGTTTATTCTGAATCACTGGGAGTGGAATATTGCTTGATGTACAGTACATGTACTCTTGACACTCTATATTGTGTATACCGGTTGTAGATTTGCTGTTTGTGGCACCTTCAGAATGCGTTGCATCTACGTGTACAAGTGGACAAATACATTATATATTGGCTACTACATTGTAAATCACCACTGTTGGAGTCATGTAGCATTATACCGGTTATCATGTGGGATTATGGTGTTTCTCTAAATTTTGCAACTGAGATATATACAGATAGCAGACAAGTGTTCTACATACCGTACACATTTCACACAGTACAGACTAATGTGTTGGTCATAATGCAGGATAACCATAATAAATAGCCTTGTTTATCTTTCAGAAATGAGGAAATAGCCAAGCTATCAAGTACAGCGCATGATACTTTTACAGTTATTTTGCACGCGGACAAACAAACAAACAAACAAACGGTAATGAAAACATTTATAACCTCCTCCCTTGGCGGAGGTACCCGGTCATAAAAAAAAAGATGGGGGGGGGGGTGGCTTGTGCACCCCCCCCCCTTTAATTTTGTAAAGGCGCCTCCCTTTTACGGAATTCTTGGATCCACCCCTGCATTGCGTCCAGTTGCATGTGAGGCAGGACCACTTTGTTCATCGTTCATCGGGTTGGATGCACCCTGGTCTTTACCAATACCATGGAGTTATGAATGAATGAAGTGGGATCTTTACAGTTCATGAATTGTGACTCTCTCACACAAGTGACCTTCATTTATGTCCTACAGTATCTGAGGGACAGAGTGTTTTGCCTCTTTAATACTAGAGGGGATGATATAATTACTTGCAACATTGTTGAGTTAGACTTGGGTATTGAACCCAGGTCCTTTGGATCTTGAGGCTGACGACTGAGCGGAATCACTGCCCCCGTTACTACAGTATGGTTGCCAGTCAGGTTTTCTTAGTTCACCTGATAACAAAAAATGTTCCATATGAGTGGGTGATGGAGTTAGCAAAACAAGGCTGCCATAACACTGTGTGCAACAAATTTGTGTGATACATGCCTTGTATTAAAGCTCTGAACACATTGAATACATTGTAGCTGCAGACTGCACCAAAATCCTCAGCTTAAAAGCTTATCTGTTTTCAGACAGGAAGGTTGTGACCTATAAATAACCAGCCAATGATTTGTTTTTTGTCTCAACCCTGTAAAGTGTGTGTACTGCATGCACCATCTGTTTATCCACTTTACTTTCTGCAACCACTCAGTATTTGAAATGTTAAACTTAAAATGTGAATAAAAGTGAGTTAATGAATGAAATATTAATGTAGTTTTGTAAATGTAAATGATTATTGAAGTATTTTATTTATTTTTTGGAGCAAGTTGCCCACTTGGCAGAGCTCCATTTAAACTATCAAAGGCATAATTTACCATTTGCAGATGAAACAAAAACTCAGCATTAGTGCTTTAAAATAGTTCTAAAATGTGAGGTAGGAATAGAAACAACCACTGTAAAAAAATGAATCTGTTTAATCGATGTTAAGTGTTGGTAAATAGGCAAAATGTGAGCAAAAGTTATAATTAAAATGTTTCCAGACTAAACCGTCTACAGTTACAGTTCATTGAGAAATACACTGTTATCTCCTTATATTTTAGGCTTTATTGTGAACATTTCATATGGTAGGAAGTTTTGTGATACAACAGACCTACACATATGCATCAAATGTGATATCTTGAACATTTTTGAAATCACTGCTCCCAAAGGTAAACAGGACCTTTGAAGAGAGCAACAACAATAACAACAACAGCAAATCCATTAACATCTAGAATTGTTACTGTGTAGTCATAAATACAAATTGTACACTCAGTACATATGTACATAACATGTACAATGTCATCCCATTCAGGGTTGGTTGCAGAACTTTCTTTTGCCAGTGTACAGGCTGTACACATCACATTCAGGTGAATCTACAGTACCTTTCCTGCTGTCGATTGCTGGTGTCAAAGCAGATATTGCCAAGTAGAGTTGGACAATATGCACACTATTATTGCAAGTTTTGTAATTGCAGTCTGATTTATTCTTTTCAAGTGAAAGTCACGTGGTCAATTATAGAAGGTGAACATCCAGGGAAAGAACATCTACATTATTGGTCACCAAAGTAAACTTTTTACTTTTATCTTTGACAGTATGTTTCCCCTCTGTTCATCTCCCATAATGAAAAATTGCCCGCTGACAGTATGAACATTGAGGATTCTTTTTTGCTTTTTTGCTTTAATTTAAGAGTACTTTTAATAGTAGACTTACTTTTCTCAGGCATGCATTGGCTGCTGCCTCAAACAGAATTACATTGTTTTGAATTAAATACAAAGAACTGTATGGGTTTATATATCATAGAGCTGTGTCAGAAATCTTATTCTACACTCTCTGTATTGTGACTTGTGTCTTTTCCTGAGCATCTTGAGGATGGAAATGATTCAGTATCAGCAGCCTGATGAATCATGATCCCAGTGGAAAGATTAAAAGGAAAATAGTGCTCCACCTGTTCCATTGCCACACATATATTGCATACAAATTTGTGCACTTTTCATGTACATGCATGGAGATTGGAGAGTTAAAAAATGGCTCACTGTCACACATGTATCAATATACTTGTACATGTCTGAAATGCCCAAAATGTACAGCATAGAAATTAGAGAGTAGTTGACAATGATAGATAATGAAGTTTACAGTGAATTATATCTTTACGAAGTTCAAAAGTGTGGCAGGTTTTAGTTTTTACTCTCTCCTTTTTTCTTTTTTTTTTTGTACAGTATGTGTACAATGGTACATATTGTAGCCATTTTTGTGAAAACGCTTTACAGCATGAAGGAAAGCTTCAAGTCAATTTTTAGCGTGAGTATCATAAAAGAGGTGTTGAGATGTAAGACTTGTTGAAATGGTATTTACTACACCCTGAATAAAACACCAGGGCAAGGAGGTACACACTGTACATGTACATGTAGGCCCTATACTAAGTGTAGCTAAACTACAACGTATGCTACAAGTGGACACTTTTAGCCCTTGCTTGTCCCTTGCTTGTCATAGAGTATGTTGTAAAGGATGATTTTCTTCGTATTGTAAACGTTAAGTCACTATTAAAATTTGAATTTCATGGTAATTTGGAATGTTGGCCTACTGTACATGTTTGTACATGTACTGTAATGTACACTTGTAAGTTGTATGCTGTTCAGTGGTTCTTGGAGGTTTCAGTTGCACTGGGTGCACCAGGCATTCTTGTGAATTCAGAAAGAGTCCTTGCTCTGTTTTGTGACTGTGCTGTGGTTGCACCCCACAACCTTTCTGTAGTACATTGTACCCTAGCAACTCACATTGGTGATTGTGACTCATATCCTTCAGATGTCGCCAGGGTCAGCAGCGCAAGAATGAATGATCCACAACATGAATTACATACAATGTTGTACATGGCACACTTCAGCTGCACCAAGACTGCATACCACAAGATATTACCCCCTCTTGTTTAAATAGGCATTTGGGCGATCGACTCTGTACCCTAAACTACAATATTTAAGCAGCCAAGTGCCAATTCATTTTCCCTGGTACTTGTCCTATACTTTTGTACATGCTCCAGGCAGTTACACTAGAGATCATAGGTTTGTTGCACCCTGAGTAAAAACAAAAGTACTTAAAGAAGCATTTCTTCAGCAAAAAAGCTGTCAGACTCCTTGAACTTTGCAAAGACCAAATTAGTGTAGACATCATTGTCTGTCATTGTGTAATAAATATATATTTTTGCTGTTCATGTGTACAATGTAAAATACATTTCTGATATATGTACATGTACAATGCTTTTTCAATATATTGCATTTCAAAATTTCGAAAGACTTAATTATTTTTTTTTTTTGTATGTACAGTGTACAATAAAGGACAAGTTCACCTTCATAAACATAAGGATCGAGAGAATGTAGCAATATTAGTAGAACACATCATTGAAAGTTTGAGGAAAATCAGACAATCCGTTCAAAAGTTATGAATTTTCGAAGTTTTTGTGCAGTACCCGCTGGATGAGAAGACTACTGCAGTGTATGAATAACTTAGATGTCACATGCGTACAACAATATAAGGAAAGAATTTCACAAAATTCCATCTTTTGAAAAGAGTACACATTCCCCTGACTCGTTACCGACAAATGTTATGGGTAATATTATTCCCCCTGCCTTTAGAAAGAGGCAAGTCAAGTGCTCTTTTATTATGCGAAAAAAGTGAAAATATGTTGAATTTTCTTTTACATTTTCTTTATACTGTTGTACGCATATGACTCACAAGCTGTAGTAGTCTCCTCATCCAGCGGTTCCAACACAAAAATTTTAAAAATACATAACTTTTGCATCGATTGTTCAATTTTCCTCAAACTTTCACTGATGTGTTTTACTAATATTGTTGCATTTTCTCAATCCTTATGTTTATGAAGGTGAACTTGTCCTTTAAAGAGTATTTGATTCAACACACTATTTTTCTTGTGTGTGTGTATTACTATTCAAGCATATTCACTCATCACCTTCAAATTGATTTGGAAAAAGTAAAACAAACAAAAGAATAAACATGTGCATAAGAATATAAGGTATTAAATACATGTATAACTTTCAGTAGGTAAAAAATTCATATGCTTAACTAGAACAGAGGAGTCAGTCTCTGTCACATGAATATTACATTGTACAAATTTGTACATGTACAATATATGTGAATGACAATGTCTTTGCCTCACAAGGTTCCATTTGCCTTTGCACTGATCTGCTCTGTAGTTCCTTTTACTTTAATATGATTTTAAATGTGAAAATTTCAAGAAGGAAATCCATATTCCTGACAGAAAATTTCTGACAGGAATTTCCTCAATTCCACATGAAGAAATCAATGATTTCTTAGATTACAGTATTTTCTTTTTTTTAGTTTGTTCTGAGTGGGGGAGGAATGTTGTGTACTTCCTACAAGATAAGAGCAAGAAGCCCCATGTACTAAAATCATGCCATGTTTTAATACTCTTTGTTCCTTTTTGATGATCGTCTTCCACAGACCAGGGTTACAATATTGTACATTGTATGCCCTATCAAAACGTGGACAAAGGCTTGAGATTATCATAAACACAGTAGATACCTTTTTACAGATAATTGTGCATTTATAATACACATCCAGGAAAAGCTTAAAGGCCTGTAGTTATAGTTTTGGTTGAGACCTAATTTTAGGTTTCTAACATCGTTTGGTGAGATAATGAGAAACCTCTTATGAAATATAAAAGAGCTTGTAATTCCATGAAGAATTCAACATTTATTTGATGAAAATTGGTTTTGAAATGGCTGAGATATCCAAAACAAAGCGATTCTAATAAAGTGTGGGACCCACACTTTTGACGATCGCTTTGTTTTACTTTGTTTTTGGATGTTTCAGTCATTCCAAACCCAAATTTCATCAAATAAACTTTGAATTCCTCTTAAAATGGTATGCTCTGTACCATTTCATAAGTGTTTTCTTGGTATCTCACAAAAAGTTGAAAGCCCAATTCTCATCTCCACCAATACTGTACCACCCCTTTAAGTCCATGTCAAGAGTGCACTCTTTTACGATTTGCGTTTAATACTCCGAGACTATAGGTTTCATCCTTATGTGTCTAACCACTGAGATGGAAAGAATCCGTGGTTTTATCATGCCAACTCGTCTTCTATACTTCAGCTTCACATCAGGCTACACCCAATTATTTGATTCAATAGTAATAATCGACTTATCCAGGGCTGCACACTAACCCAGTTTTTCCCCTACTAGTCCGACCTTTCTGTCGGGCCAGTAGGTACCCAGTTTTCCAATTTTTACTGGTCCGACAGTGATTTTTACTCGTCAAGGACCATCTGACCAGTGCCAATGTATGCACAGCGTTGACTTATCAAATTGAGTATGCAACAAATGAAAACAGAAAAACTGACCATCTAAATGAATATTATTTATCAGTGGAAAATTGAGCAAATGAGTTACATTATGAAATGCTCTCATATAGAGCAGGTAAGTGTAATAACAAAAATGAATTAATTATGAAAAGAATGTTTTGCATGCAAGTGTCAAGTCCTGGATTTTTGATTCAGCAAAGTTCATTTGACACCTTTGCAAATGGACTTACAGTTTACTTCAACAAAGTTCAGCAGTGGGACATACAATGTATAGGCCCTATTGTTCATGTACAATGGGAGGGAGGGGGGTTCGATGCAGAGCTACTGTACATGTACAGTGTACATGTACGATGTACACCTCCTGGAGGTTGTGTTTGGTGTGTGCTGCTTTTTTTTTCTAGCAGTAAAATGGGATATTGGTCTCAATAAATAAGTTAGATTTATAAACTGTGTTTGATATTCATTTGTTTGTATTGAGATCTACATTATGCAGAGACTCCAACCCCACGCACCTTCTGATCAGGAGATTCTCCCGCCCGAAACCCCTAGCGAACGGGAGACTCCAAGTTGATGTGTGCGAAGCGCGAAGTTCCTAGGATTCTAGATGTTCTCTGGTGCTGTCTTAGGCTTATTTTTTCAACATACGATAGAAATAAGTAAGAAATCCTTTCCACCGGGAGACACAGAGCTAGGGCGGGAGAAATCAAATCTCAAACGGGAGAACGGGAGATCGTGCAAAAATGGGTTTTCGGCGGGAGATCTCCCGTCGAAAACAGGAGAGTTGGAGTCTCTGATTATGTACGTATAGATACATGTTGTATAATACAGAACATACAGTAACAGTTAACTTTCTCTTGTCACTTACTCATACAGGATCTGTACTGGCTACATGTTCACCTGTAGATTTACAGTGTAATATGAGTCAATTGCATGCAAGAAGTGGCCTGTTACTGTACACTTTATGTATGGCAAAGGCTTTACAGCTTGCTATACAGCTGTACATACATTGTGGATGGAAAGATGGAAAGCTGCAATGTAGTGTACATGCAGTTAAACAGCTCAAGACCCAGCACGTGCAAGCTGACATTCAAATGAATTCCTCTGGCTATCGTTCTGTGTAGTATGTATTTGTATGTGTATATGTGTGTGTGTGTGTCTGTGTGTGTTTGTGTGTGTTTGTATGTGCATATGTGATTGTTTGTGTTTGTGTGTGTGTGTGTGTGTGTGTGTGTGTGTTTGTGTGTTTGTGTGTGTGTGTTGGTTGCTGCATGCGACAGATAGCCTTACCCCGGCAGTCTGTTCATTATCATCCCCTTATCATTTAGATTCCAAATTGGCCGTCAGTTTTGACTTGTCAACACAAATTTGTTCCAGTACGGCTCAGATGCTGCCGGAAGGTTTGAAGTGCGGGGTGGTAGCCGTGCTGCAAGAAGGAAGGGAGAATATTCAATCTGAAATACACATACAAAAATTAATCAACATGACTTACTTGGCATACAATTGTACAAATATTCTATGGTAGATCAAAAGAGTGTTTTTTGTGTTGTTTTGTGTTGTTTTGTTTTTCCATGTTGCTTTTATGGTTTTGTTTTGTTTTTGTAAATTGTGCACAGATGTTTATTCTGTGCATGTTTCTGTGCTCGTCACTGCCAATCCATCAGAGTAGAATGACTGTAGTGTTTTACATAAAATCAGCAAAGACCACACAATATTGTCAAACAAAAGTATTGTTGTTAAAGCACATTAGCAATTTATGTATGTACACTGTACAATGTATATTGTACAGCTGTGATTTTTTGGATGTGCATTGCAAGAAGGGAACCTTTCGTTACACACTTACAACAAACACTGTATAAAGACATTTATGATCCCTGCTGTCTGTTATTGTTGCAACAATAATCTTCCTAGATGTGCTGAAACATAATGGATTGCTTTTAATGAAGCTGATGTACTGTGAAGGTTTCCCAGAATAAGCTTGTTATTGTGAGAACCATATGTTTACACATGGAGGCACAGTATAATGCATTGTGTACAGTGATTGCTGTGTATTGCTACATGTACTGGGTACATGCATGTTGTTGTGGGTGAATCAGGAAGGAATCCTGTTTGAGTATCAATGAAATGCCAGTGGTGCCAAAGGTCCTTGGTGTTGACAGTTCCGCTTCTCAGCCTTTTCATGTTGCTATCATGTGAACTTAGTGCAATTGTTCTGTACCTATGTACAGTTAATGTAAAATTACCGGGGAGGTGGAAGGGAGACCCTGACAGTACAGTATACAATACATAAACAATGTATGTACTCTATTCATATAAAGTTTTACATGTGTAACAATAATAGTGGCTACTTGTATGCAGATGTAGCTCACAAGTCCACCTTTTGGTGCTCATGCGGCTTCAAAAAAAATGGAAGGATTTTCTATCTATATATATAAGTAGTTGTAGGCCTATGTACAAACAAGACAACAGAGAAGAAAATAAACAACAAACAAACAAACACATACCGCTGTACCAGATAAAGAACATAAATTGTTCTATAAACATCCTGGATTGCAGTTATATAATCCTCAGTGTGAGAGGAAGAGATATGTTTTAAGTTTGGATTTGAATGATTCTGTAGGTGATAGTTGATGTACATTTTAACTGAATAGAAACTGATTCCACAGTTTTGGTCCCATAACAGAGAAAGCTTGATCCCCCTCCCCTCCCCCCATGTTTTATTCTGGGTGTTTGGAGTATTACAGTGCATCTGATGATGAACGTAGACTTCGTGTTGGCTTGTACGTGTACATTGTATTGGGAATAGAGTCACATAGGTATACGGGGGAAGAAGAGTGAATTGAATGATTTACACTAAGAACAGAATCTTAACAATAAACATACAAGTGGTAGTGCTACATCATTTGTACATACACTTGTTGTACTACAAATGTACATGTACATTGGCTACCATGCCATTTTCCATATAAAATGCTTTAATTTCCTATGGTGTAAATCAGTATAACATTGCACATACAATGCAGGCCTACATACAGTGTACATTATTTGTAGTGTATACAAAGTGCATGTACTGTAGTGCAGCTGTGTTCCTCATTCTATTTTAATTGATGTAAAGAAGTTTACTGAATAGTGAATGTATTTCCTGCTTTCACATGACAAGAGCAAGCACAGTGTGAATTCTGACAGAAACAAAGGTGCTGTAGCAGTTAATATTGATCCAGGGTGCTAGAAACCCACTTGTCCAATTTCCCAGGGCAACTACATTACAGGTGCATATGGGCTGTATGACTCGTGGGTGTCAGTCTCGTGACGATGTGTACAGTCCTTGCTTGTCACAACGTCCACTGTTGGATATAGTATGACTCTGTACTTGTTTTTAGTGTTATTAATCTGTCAATGTTTTCATGTAACATCACAAAGTTTAGCATAGAAAGAAAACCTGCACCTATCTCATGATATACCTGAAAACAGAATTTTTCATTTTTCCAAGACAGAAAATTTGGCACTTTTGAAGTTTTGAATGTAAATTATAAAGAAAAACCCTATGTGATAGTACAGTGTACAATGTACTTTGATCATTTTGCTTTCAAGCAGTTGACACAAAAAGAATTACGAAGGAGACTTCAAAATGACAACCTAAAATTGCTAGTTTTTATCAATAGTATGCTATGAGAACTGATCTGTAGACATTCCAGTGGCCATGCTGTAATACAGTATGTGTATAGTAGCTGTCTCATTATTTTCAGGAATTGGCTTGTAAAGTTTCTTTGGCCTGCAGGACTAACTATCACTCTTTAGGACAACCTCATTCTTGTAGATGTAGCCATTTTCAGTTTACAATCTACTGTACATACCTTGATGTTGTTTTCATGTGTACTTTAAAGCTATCAAATCATGCTAGTGAAAATATCAGAGGAAGGGTGAGCTGTTAAATTGTCCTCACTGTGACCTTTGAAAGGCTGAATCACCTTAACTGAGCATATGCTCCCGAATAGTGGTGAGTCTGCAAATGTGCCCAGAATCCACAAGCAGCTGTGCTGACTACAGCCCCATTTCTGCTACCCCTGCACAGAACATGTAGAGATCATTGAGTTTTAGGACAGCTTTTCATTACTACTTGTACAATGTACATATGGATGGACAAAAATATACATGTATTGTACACTACGCTGTAGTACAACTCGACCAACCTGTAGTCTTTAATTTCAATTTTGTATTCCTCGTCTGTCTTGTCGATGACATTATGGGGTGATTGATGGAGCAAGGATTTTCACTCAGAGATAATTTGTTTTGTAGATCTAGCCATGATGTGATTACTTCAATGACTTTAAATTTAATCAACTTGTGGTGTTCCTATCCTTTCATGTGTATTAATTGTGCTCACCCCAGCCTGTCCTTTGTTACTATGAGGTTGCTGTGAGTTTCTGCAGAACTGCATCAGAGCAGCTGACCATATGCTTATTTAGAAGTGTATGGTGTGTATCAGCATGATACATAATGTACTTCATTATTTGTCCTGGGCTCTGTCTGTGAAGTCATGAGAATATCATTTTTACATGTGGGGCTATGAAAATGATGATAATAATGATAATAATAACAAGAACAACATTGGACTCTTATCAAGTGCTTATTCTACCTAAAAAAAGTACTCATATTGCTGTGAAGACCAGAAAATTGATAGGATATGCATTACAGACAATATATTATCACAAAACATATGAGAACCCCCTCCCCAAAAAACAAGAACAACAACAACAAACAAACACACACCATACAACAAACATATTTATCAAAAATATACTATGTGCGTGTATTAAAACACTTATCAATGTAGATTAAAGAGATACATGTACATGTAGGTTGAAGGTTCAATTTGATAGCGTCAATAGAAGGTGCTTGTCATAGAGATAGCTAACATGTGCAGACAATGTTCTTTTTGTCCTGTCTGAGAGTTCGTGTGATAAAACTTTAACATCATAAATTTACGAGTGAACGCATTACATTTTATCCTTCCTTAAAGTGCTGTCAATTGTAGATGACTATACATACCAGATGTACAATGTAGGTACCAGTATTCCTATCTTTCAGTGGTTGATACAGGTATCCGTACAACGTGTACAAGTATGTTCATTTTTTCTTTTCTGATATGTCACTCACATACATACAGGAAGTATGGCTACAAGTACATTCATTCAAACTTCAGGGTGGTCCACAACTTGAAATTTTAGCATGTTGCAAGCTCAGAATCTGAGAATATTGCAGAAATTGAATATGCGCGGAGCGCACACGATGAGTACGTAGTATGCAATATTTTGCTGCTTATCTCTCTTTGTGCTGCTTACATTCAATGTTCTCTCTCATGTTTTGCACACAAATATCTAAAGTACCTGGTAGTTTGATGTTTCTTATGTTATGCACATGTTTTGCACATTTTTGAATACTTTTACTTTGAGCTTGTTGCAAATTCTTGAGGATGTTGCATAGCATGTTGCTGGCTTTTTAGGATGTTGCACAAGAATTTTAGCATGTTGCAGCGACATGCTAAAACCCCTCGTGGACCACCCTGAAACTTACAGACTCGGAGACAGACTTTTTGGAAAGAGACATCTTTCTATTTGCTACAAGTCAATAATGTGCATACATAAGAGTACATTTGCTACGTATGCTGTTTATATTCATATGAACTCAGTGCATAATTTTTCTTTTTTTATTATCATAAGATGTGGTAGTTTGTAATCAATTAAATTCAAGAAGTGTTTCTCTCACACTATCTTGAAAAAGAGATGCACAAGTATGAAACCAAGTAGAGTTGCCTCATGGTACTGATAGTAGCTCAAAGTAAAAAACAAAACAAAAAAGCCAGAGTAATGTATGTAGATACTGTATCACCTGTTATTTTCGTGTACAGATATTTTTTCGAATGAGGAGATAGTGGACATTTTCACAAGATGTTGTTTTCATGAATTAACACATGCCGTAATATAACAGTGCTTTAATGATATTACCATACGTAGCATATGGTGACATTTTCACATGTTGTTAAATTTTTTGGTCCAACACTGATTTTCGAAATTGGCAATAACTAAGCCCTCCCAAAAATAACAGCTTATGATACAATATTGCCCACTTTCAAGTGTCAAGGACGAGTACAGTTGGGATCATAGAAATAATTATGTAGATTACATGTATTTGTCATTCTCCTTCCATGATGAATAATAATATCAATCTTGTAACTTTTATCTCTCCTGTCTCTGTACAGCATTGACAAGGTGTCCAAGGTGGCATCACCAGTTCTGGTCATCCATGGGACAGAGGACGAGGTGATCGACTTCTCCCACGGCCTTGCCATCTACGAGCGCTGCCAACACACCGTGGAGCCGCTGTGGGTGGAGGGGGCGGGGCACAACGACGTGGAGCTCTTCGGCCAGTACCTGGAGCGCCTCAAGAACTTCATCACTCAGGAGCTGCCCAGTCTACACGCTGCTGCATCATGATCATAGCCGGATCCCCTTGTATCATCTGTAAATATGGTTATGGGGGGCAGGGGTGGTGGTTGGTCCCTCCCTTTCCCCTCTTTATCACCCATCCCCCACCCCCCTGCTTCTTGTACATTGAACTGTACACCTGTATGAAGCTTATATAATCTATCAAACATAAATGTATACTTGTAACATTGGTTTGTGAATATTAATGAAAGCAGTTTATTGATACGGCCTATTAGTTAAATATGTACACACTGTAGGCCCTACGGTCTTACTTTGCTTTATTAGTATTATTTATTGCAATGAAAGATGTAGAAATGGCCATACACTGAGGTGCGGATCTTGTGTTATGAAGAGTATGTCATATTATTTCTGTAGGGTAGCACTGTATATTGGCATACTGCAGTTTGGTTACATTCTCTTTGCAAATCAATTACCTTTTGCACTCACGTTTCATGTTAATGAATTGCAACCCCACATGCTACTCTGCCCCAATTTGCTGTTCATTCCCTATGATGTGCACTTATAATCTGTGTCATTGCAGGACTTGCAAATCTGAGTGTACTATTTTTTATGCAATTGTACACAAGTATCAGTTGTGATGGCACCTACAAAGCTTTTAAATTGAGGAGTCTTTTTTCCAACCATTCCCCCCCCCCCCCAAAATCTCTGGAGTATGTGGTAGCTTAGGCTGACTACCATCCAATACAAACTACCTCCCTCTTGCTATGGCTGTTTTAAGATTGAATACTTACTTACCGTCAGACATGAGTGCTGGAAAAACTCCAAACATTTGTGTTTTGTCAAACATCCCCTCATGCCATCGCATGGAAGCTCAAGTATGCATGCAACTGTTGACATTTCCTCTGTTGGTGATGAAACACATTCATCATACATCTTTGAAGAAGCAGGAGGGAAAAGTGAAAGGTAGAAGCGACGAGGCAGAGAAACAATTCGTGAATGGTTTAGGGATGTTACAGTGCAGTTTCGTGTAACATAAGGTTGTACATTAGTATTGTAATGTGTTTGGTGAGATGTTACATGTGCAAGACCAAGCCCTTGTTTCGCTTCCTTTTCTATTTTGAGTGTGCATTGTATTTAGTTTCCAAGCTCAAGTATGATTTGCATGTGTTCACTCATCAGGTGGCACAGTTTTCCACAAATTATTCCCCATTTATTCCCTCATTATAGTACATACATTGTACTCGTACATGTATTCATGTATGGAAAGTGATTGGCACTGGGTAGTATCTCCTGACAGGAAATGATGTCCGTTTGTCCATATGGCTACCAAATGCAGGCAGGGGTGTGACCAGCACAATTTTTCAGTTGTAAAATCAAAGGACGTCTAAAAAAGCACAAACATGCTTTATTCTAATTGAGCTGATTTCATATGAGTACGATGAGCTGAATATATTATGGCTATCATAACAAAGACTGGACAGATTATCAAATGCTTAATCAAAATAATATTATTTTGCATATATTTGAATTTGTAGATGAAGTGTGCTGTGTATTGATTATTGGAATCATTTAGTCTTTAGAGAAAGTTTCTCTGTGTATGTATACACTGCACATGTAACAATGTGGGTAAAGTACACAACTCGTATTTCTTATGGGTGTCAGGGACACATTGGA